>NC_090317.1:50015840-50318640 GCF_039906515.1 Pseudorca crassidens | reverse complement strand
CAGGGGACCCAGCATTTACAAAGGTACAAATAAGCTCCTTCTAGTTTGGAACAGTCTCCCCTTCCGCTTTTTAAATAAAAAGCTGCAATGTTATTTTGTTTGCTTGTTTGTTTTAGAATTATTCTTGTAATGCCTAGAGTTTCTATCAACTTTTTAAAAAGTTAGATAAATGTGCCGTCTAGCATTACTTCTATTCCATTAGGATTGAATGACATCCAAGAGAAACATAGCAAAAGGGACAAAGAAATGGTTTGTCAGTAATAAATCAGAACATAAACTACAAGGAAAGCTCAAACAAACAAACAAACAAACAAAAACAGGAACAAACAGCTAGATATGTGTTTATTCTGCAGGAGGCCAAGGTGTAAAAGTGCTGGAGAGAGAAATTCACACGTATAAAAACTGCTAGAGCCACAAACATCTGGAGGCACTGTGAGAAAAAAGAGAAAACAATATCTGACCTAAAAATAGCTCGGGATATGATGTACTAATTTCGAAATTAATTGTTGCATGTCTAGCTTCTCAAGGCACTATACTAGGAAATCTGTCAGCCCTTGGTCACAGTTCCTGCCATCGGAAATGTGCAATCTAGCTGAAAAGCTAGAGCAAAAATATAATCAACTACAGTCTACAGTGTAAGAATATGAGAATTATAGAAAGAAAAGGACAAATGAAATGTTCTCAGGTTCAAAGGAGAAAGAAAGAAAGTCAAATCAAAGGAATCAGGAAAGAATCCTTGAAGGAAATAGCATCTGGGTTGAACTTTGAGTAATGAGTAGGCTCTCAAAAGGCAGATACAAAGGGAGGGCATTTGAGTCAAAAGAGCAAGAACAAAGGCCTGCAGGTGATACCGACGAGATATTGGAATGTTCAGATAACAGAGACCATTTTGCCTGAGTATGAAGTATGGACAGGAGGCAAAACTGAAAAGGTAGGTTGAGACTATGAAGAGGTGAGAAAAGTTTTATTTTGATAGTCAATGAGAAACACTCATTTTAAAAAAAAATTATTTTACTGAAGTATAGTTGATTTAAAATATTGTATTAATTTCTACTGTACAGCAAAGTGATTTAGTTATACATATATATATATGTTATTTTTTATATTCTTTTCCATTATGATTTATCACAGGATATTGAATATAGTTCTCTGTGCTATACAGTAGGACTTTCTTATTTATCTATCCTCTATATAATAGTTTGAGTCTGCTAAACTTCCAATCTTTTCCTCCCCCACCGCCCTCCCCCTTGGCAACCACAAGTCTGTTCTCCATGTCTGTGAGTCTGTTTCAGGAGAAACACAATTTTTTAAAGGAGGGGAGTGATGCAATGGAGCATACCTGGGGAATGTTAGTCTTAAAGAGCTTTTAGTCTGAGACACAGTCTGCCTCTCTGTCCTCATGATTTGTTAATCAACAATAGACACAACTATATGAAGAATTCTTCACTTTGCAGTGATAGGAGACATTGTTCTTGAGTTCATGAAACTACTGCTATCAGGATGAAGTAATTTGAATGATACAGACTGATTTCAATATTTCCTGCCCCACTCTCCGACTGGAGAGAGTGGCAAACTTGTGTCTCTAAAGGTCCAGTGGGAAGGGAATATGCAAAATCATCCCAAAGAGAGACAGGATGGAGAGAAGTGCTTGGAGAGACAGGCAGGCGAAACAGCTGATCCTGGGTCTATGAGAGAGTCTCCAAGACTGGAAAATGACTGTGCTTTTTGTGGTCCCCAAAGAGCTGGGACATGTGCTTTTAAGCCCTGAGAGTTGATAGGGAAGAGATGGAACCTCAGGGGAGTTCCATCTAGAGAACGAATACACTAGTCCTTCCATCCCAGTCCCAAACCCTGTGCCCAAGTCAGTCAGAGAAGAAGCAGTACCACAACCCCCAGTGGAAAACAAAGGCTTGGGACCTTCATGCACCAAGTCACTGAGGGACTTTCTCAAACCCTGGATTGCATAACACCCCAAAGCCTTCCCACAACCCTTGGTGGAAAGTGAGATCCCATAATGAGTGACATTAAATCCCTCCCATGGCCCCCCATAAGAGGGACTTCATGTCAGATTTAATTTTGTTTAGAAAATAATGGGATATTTCTTGCACCCAGAAATATATGGGATATATCTTGTGAGAGGAAAATTAATGCCTGATGCACTAGCAAGAAAGTAGCTCTGGCTCTGATCTAGAAAACCTGAGTTTTAACAGGTGGCATTAAATTCCTTAAAATAACACTTCATTATTGGCTATGATAGTAAATTACACTGGTATTTGCATGCTTTGCTGAGTGTAATGAGCCCTTTTCATATAAAAAGAAGTTTGATAATTCCATTCTCACAACAGCAGGTACCTATAACAAAAAATATAGCTTTCTGACAGAAGAAATAGACAGAGGATTCTACCCAGTTGACAGTTTTCTTTCCCCTGAATATGTCAGAAGAAAGTACAAAATTATTCTTGACTCATCCTACATGATCAGATAAAACTTGTATTTCTTCTGAATTTCCACATACTCCCACTCCTTCCACACTTGCAAGCAGGGGCCACCACTAAAGAAAAGCATACATATAAACACACACATGCACACACACACTCACTCACACACACACTCACTCACACACACACATATACATTTTAGAGGATTCTTATCTCATATTTGACTTAATAGTGGAACTTGCTGCCTTATCATTTCAGCGTTGGCAAGAAGCCAATCATCAGCTCAGCCCTACAGCATCCTTAGGTCCCTTGGTTAATGAAAATTACCAGCAAGTCTGTAACTATGGGCAGGAATTGAAAAACCTTGGGTCAACAGTCTTAGCACAGTTTAAAAACCACTTTTCACTGCCAAATGACTAGATTAGCCTGAGAACCATCTATGGGTCTTCAGTATTCCCTGATGTATAGAAAATAATATCTTGCTTATAGAAGGAGAACACTCTCTCTTAACTTCTCCTTTTCCACCCTCTATATGCCCTTTTAAATATCTCCCTCTATCCTACCAGAGCGCCAAGTCCCAGATGCAAACTCTGGTCCCAGATAACATATTCATCACATCCAGTGCTCTCCATAGCCTAATACAATAAAATCAATGCAACAATGTCACTTGTCAGTCTCTTTGTGCATAAGATAAAATGATGCCATCTGCGAGACAAAGTAATGTAGGTTAGTGAGTGATCTCCAACTCCTGTAAAATAGCCTAGTCAGTCTGGGCCTGCAGAGAAAATGATGAAGAGAGGGCAATCAGAGAATCAGTGCAGTAGTGATTCATTTCTTAATTTATAGAAATGTGAAGTCCTTTTAAGCTGATATGAGCATATCAACTGACAAACCTGCTATGCACATCTGCACTTTTATTATACCTGCTAAGCACACCTGCATTTTTATGATAGAGTTTGCCTGAGGCCATCAGAGCAGCAGAGCCAGGAATACGTTAGTAAAATTAGAAGAAATATCATCAGGCAACTTCCGTTGCCTGTAAACAATTAACAGCTCATTAAGGAGAATTTTGCTTTTGTGGGAGTCTATTCTTTCCTTGACTGAATTCAGTTGGCTAATGAATTGAGGTCTCCATCATGACGGTCAAGAGTCTCAGCCTGCGTCACTGCCTGACTCAGAGTTATCTTTTAGCATACTATTGCAGTACAATCATCTACTGAGTTACCCATATTTATTAAGGCAGGCCAACCAGAAAAAATTTACTTTTCTAAATTCTTTTCACAGTCCTGCTTCTGTAATATCCTAATCTCATCCTGTGGTATACGTTAAATATACTGGATGTATGCAGACATATTTTAGCCTCTGGAAAGAGTTGTAGCAGAAGTGTTAGTAGTAAAACTGAGAAGCAAAAGGGCTGATAAAGCAGTAAACTGGATGCCTATTAAAAGCAATTAACCCACTTCCCCCCCAAAAAAAGAAAGATAATCATGGTGGAAATGTTTCAAACACATCACCACAGTCCCAATCAAGTTTATATTTAGCAACATCACAATCTGCCCTATACATTCACTGAAGACACTCGGGATTTATTTGGCATTTTAAAGCTTTGCTCCCAAACCAATAATTCAGTGAACTTGAGTCTCTAATGCAAGGTTGCTGATTTTCTAAATAATGTCTTTAAACGTTTTTTGATTTATAGATCTCTAATTGAGCTTCAATCACATACTTTGAAATTGAGCATAGAGTTAAAAAGAATGGAACTTACAAAGTTTCGTTCTATAATAAAATAGTACCATTGGATATACAGGAAAATGAGAACATAATTGACATAAAGAGGTCTTGTGGTTCTGCACTATTTGTGGAAAAAATGCTGGTTCAGGATACAATTTTAAGCTGAACTATACTGCAGCAGGATTTTAGTCCTCCGGCTAACATTTATTGAAACTTTACTGGGTGCCAAACAATGGGCTAGGGATATAGGGCTGGGATGAATGAGTGTCCCGCCAAGCGCTCTCATTCTACTTGGGGAGACAGATGTATAAACAGCTAACTAAACCGACATCCAGTAATTGTCATAAATTAAGCATGATTTGACTTGAGTGTTGTGAGGGCCCAAATAAAGAAGCAGCCATTGTCAGTTGCTTCATTTGCAAATATTTTCTCCCATTCTGAGGGCTGTCTTTTCATATTGTTTATGGTTTCCTTTGCTGTGCAAAAGCTTTGAAGTTTCATTAGGTTCCATTGTTTATTTTTGTTTTTATTTCCATTACTCTAGGAGGTGGAGCAAAAAGGATATTGCTGTGATTTATGTCATAGAGTGTTCTGCCTATGTTTCCCTCTAAGAGTTTTATAGTGTCTGGCCTTACATTAGGTCTTTAATCCATTTTGAGTTTATTTTTGTGTATGGTGTGAGGAAGTGTTCTAATTTCATTCTTTTACATGTAAATGTCCAGTTTTCCCAGCACCACTTACTGAAGAGGCTGTCTTTTTGCCATTGTATATTCTTGCCTCCTTTGTCAAAGATAAGGTGACCACATGTGCATGGGTTTATCTCTGGGATTTCTATCCTGGTCCATTGATCTATATTTCTGTTTTTGTTCCAGTATCATACTGTCTTGATTACTGTAGCTTGGTAGTATAATCTTAAATGTGGGAGCCTGATTCCTCCAGCTCCGTTTTTCTTTTTCCAGATTGCTTTGGCTACTCAGGGTCTTTTGTGTTTCCATACAAATTGTAAAATTTTTGGTTCTAGTTCTGTGAAAAATGCCATTGGTAGTTTGATAGGGATTGCACTGAATCTGTAGATTGTATCTCCAAAATATATAAGCAGCTCATACAGCTCAATATCAAAAAAACAAACAACGCAATCCAAAAATGGGCAGAGACCTAAATAGACATTTCTCCAAAGAAGATATACAGATTGCCAACAAACACATGAAAGCACGCTCAACATCACTAATCATCAGAGAAATGTAAATCAAAACCACAATGAGGTATCACCTCATACTGGTCAGAATGGCCATAATCAAAATATCTAGGGGCTTCCCTGGTGGCGCAGTGGTTGAGAGTCTGCCTGCCGATGCAGGGGACATGGGTTCGTGCCCAGTCCAGGAAGATCCCACATGCCGTGGAGCAGCTAGGCCTGTGAGCCATGGCCGCTGAGCCTGTGCGTCCGGAGCCTGTGCTCTGCAACGGGAAAGGCCACAACAGTGAGAGGCCCGCGTACAGCAAATAAAAAAAAAAAAAAAAAAAAAAAAAAATCTAGAAACAATAAATGCTGGAAAGGGTGTGGAGAAAAAGGAACCCTCTTGCACTGTTGATGGGAATGTAAATTGATACAGCCACTATGGAGAACACTATGGAGGTTCCTTAAAAAACTAAAAATAGAACTACCATATGACCCAGCAATCCCACTCCTGGGCATATATCCAGAGAAAACCATAATTCAGAAAGAGACATGCACCCCAATGTTCATAGCAGCACTATTTACAATAGCCAGGACATGGAAGCAACCTAAGTGTCCATCGACAGATGAATGGATAAAGAAGATGTGGCACATATATACAATGGAATATTACTCAGCCATAAAAAGAAACAAAATTGAGTTACTTGTAGTGAGGTGGATGGACCTAGAGTCTGTCATACAGAGGGAAGTCAGAAAGAGAAAAACAAATACCATATGCTAACACATATATATGGAATCTAAAAAAAAGTGGTTCTGAAGAACCTAGGGTCAGGACAGGAATAAAGATACAGATGCAGAGAATGAACTTGAGGACACAGGGAGTGGGAAGGGGAAGCTGGGATGAAGTGAGAGAGTGGCATGGACATATATACACTACCAAATAGGTAGGTAGTGGGAAGCAGCCACATAGCACAGGTAGATCAGCTCCTTGCTTTGTGACCACCTAGAGGGGTGGGATAGGGAGGGTGGGAGGGAGGGGATATGGGGATATAGGTATACATATAGTTGATTCACTTTGTTATACAGCAGAAACTAATACAACGTAATGCAATTATATTCCAAAAAAGGTGTAAAAAACTAAATAAATATAAATAAATAAATTTAATCACAACCTCAAATGAGGAAAAAAAAAAAGCAGCAGCAAATTGAGGGTCACCCCATCGAGGCCTGTAGCAGCAACTGGCTGGTGTCTCTAGGTACAGTAGGGACTACACAGAACACACAAAGGACACACACCATGTTATTCTCATAGCACCTCTTCTTTTTCCTTGGAACAGTTAGGTTAACAGATGGTTCTGCACATAATTATGACATTGATGTCTGTCTCTCAGCCTCAATCATGAGGACCTCGAAGAGAGGGATTGTCTGTTTTGGTTCACTTCTCCAGGGTTTGTTAGGTTTCTGACACACGAGATGGTCAGTTATTATTTCATAAGTAATGAATAAATGTTTTCAAGCTACAGGAAGAGATTTATTATGAGATCTTTCACACAATATCAGTACCTAGACTTGGCCCTTCTGACAAGCTACTTCTTAGGGTTTCATTCAAATAGTTCACCAGGGAACCCTCTTACACGGTTGGTAGGAATGTAAATTGGTGCAGCTGCTAAGGAAAGCAGTATGAAGTTTCCTCAAAAAACTAAAAATAGAGTTACCATATGATTCAGCAGTCCCATTCCTGGGCATATACCCAGACAAAACTACAATTCAAAAAGATACATGCACTCTGGGACTTCTCTGGTGGTGCAGTGGTTAAGAATCTGCTTGCTAATGCAGGGGACAAGGCTTTGATCCCTGGTCCGGGAAGATCCCACGTGCCGCAGAGCAACTAAGCCCGTGTGCCATAACTACTGAGCCTGCGCTCTAGAGCCCGTGAGCCACAACTACTGAGCCTGCGTGCCACAGCTACTGAAGCCTGTGCTCCAGGATTCCGTGCTCCGCAACAAGAGAAGCCAACACAATGAGAAGCCCACGCACTACAATGAAGAGTAGCCCCTGCTCGCTGCAACTGGAGAAAACCCATGCACAGCAACAAAGACCTAATGCAGCCAAAAAATAAACTAAATAAATTTATATTAAAAAAAAAAGATACACGCACCCCAATGTTCATAGCAGCACTATTTACCATAAGCAAGACATGGAAACAACCTAAATGTCCATCAACAGATGAATGGATAAAGAAGATGTGGTACATATATACAATGGAATACTACTCAGTCATGAAAAATGAAATAATGCCATTTGCAGCAACATGGATGGACCTAGAGATTAGCATACTAAGTGAAGTAAGAAATCCAAATACCATATGATATCACTTATATGTGGAATCTAAAATACGACACAAAGGAACATATTTATGAGACAGAAACAGACTCATGAACATAGAGAACAGACTTGTGGTTGCCAAGGGGGAGGAGGGATGGGGGAAGGAAGAACTGGCAGTTTGGGATTAGCAGATGCAAACTAGTATATATAGGACGGATAAACAACAAAGTCCTACTGTACAGCACAGGGAACTGTGTTATATATATATATATATATATATATATATATATATATATATATATATATATATATATATATATAAAACAGGAACATATATATATATGTATAGCAGAAAACATGTATCCTACCCACAGCTTATCCCGTAAGTACACCAATGTGTCCTTACTCATCCTGACCCCATGTTCTCTTTTCTTTCCTTAGTACTTTTTACTTCCAGCCTGTGAGAGTCAGTGAAAGTTTCACAGAATATGTTACATATGTTTGGGTCTTCGATTGACTGGACTCCATTGAAACCAAAGCTTAGATAATTCGGTGTTTTCATCAGAACCTCCTGCTTTAGAAGCATCTAATTCATGGCAGGGGAGGTCTCTCCGTAGCACATCACATCACAAGGAAATCAGCCCACTCAAAATAATCCATTTAAAACTTTCATGAGGTGTTCTTAAAACTGAGGTAAGTTACTGAAATTCAAATACACTTGCCTCTTGCTTTACATGGAAATGCATAAAAATTGGCTATTATTTGTTACGGAGGATATAGGACAAAAATTAATCAAACTTTGGTACAGATGTTTTTTAAATGGATTTCACTGGAATGATTCAGTGCCTATACTCGGCACCCAGTTGAGATAAACTGATCTGAACATGGTTCCTGAAGTAGCCACATACAATGCAGCTTTGGGGCCTTTTTTTCACATTACCCTCTCTCATCTTCATGTTTCTAAGAACCAGTGCAAGAATGATTTCATCCACTAAACCCTGCCCAATCACTTGGCCCTCAGTTAATATTCTCTCTGAACTCCTATAACTCTCATTGTCTGAATTACTTATTAGGCACTTAATGTATACAATATCATATTATTATTTAAAATTATGTGCATGTAGAAAGGCCAGCATCCAGGAGATTAAGAAAAATTAAAAACCATGACTTTGCACAGAATGAATTTCCGAGGAATCTAGGGATGTTTATCTTGGAGAAGAGAAGCTATTGCAAGAGGCAATAGGCTAATTGTTTTTGACTACTCTAAGTACTCCTGTATGGTGAGCAAATAGAATGGTTCTATAGGGTCCAAAAGATAGAATCAGGCCAATGGTCAAAAACTATGGGGGATCACTTTCAACTCAAGTCGAAAAAGAAATTTCTAATAGTCAGAACTGATTTAACACAGAATCAGCTGCTACCTCAAGAGATAATGAAGTCCCTGCTATTGGAAATATTTAATAAGAGACGGTGTGACTATTTTATGGGGTTGTAGAGAGGACTTAAGGATCAGATAGGCAAGATAAATGTTATGGATTATTATGAGCTAAATGTGTCCCTTGAAAATTCATGTGTTGAAGGCCTATCCCCCAATGTGATGGTATTTGGTGGGGCCTTTGGGATGTAATGAATATTAGTTTAGGCCATGAGGGTGGGAGCCACATGATGGGATTATAAGAAAAGGAAGACAGTTCTCTCTCTCTCTCTCTCTCTCTCTCTCTCTCTTTTACCGCCCCCACCCCATGAGCACACACCTAGGAAAGATCATGTTGGTCCCTAGTGAGAAGGCTGGCTGTCTACAAACCAGAAAGTGGGCTGTCACCTGACACCAATTCTGCTGGCCCTTGGTCTTTGACTTCCCAGCTTCCAGAACTCTGAGAAATAAATGTAGGTTGTTCAATCACTCACTTTATGGTATTTTATTAAAGCACATTGTGCAGACTAAGACAGGGACTTTTTCCACCCACGGATTTTCTGACTTTTAATGTGCTTTGTCTTCCCAACTAGGCTACAAGTTCCTCAAAGGCCTAAACTTTCATATAACTACATACCCTTGGTATCTAGCTCTGGACCTTAAACATAGTAGATGCTCAATAAACATTTATCAGTCAAAACTGACCATAAAATTTATACTGGAATAAAACTGTTAATGTTTGAAACAATTTTTAGAAAAAAAATACATACGTTCACAATATGATTAAAATCTATACTCTGAGTATTTCACACCATAAGGTATCATGCATTATTAATAATAACAGTACAGGCATACCTTGGAGGTATTGCAGGTTTAGTTCCAGACCACCACAATAAAGCAAATATCTCAATAAAGCAAGTCACATGAATTTTATGGTTTCTTGGTATATATATAAAATCTATGTTTACACTATACTGTAGTCTATTAAGTGTGCAATAGCACGATGTCTAAAAAATGTTCATACATTAATTAAAAAATACGTTATTGCTAAAAATTGCTATCATCTGAGCCTTCAGCAGATCATAACCTTTTTCCAGTAGTAATATCAAAGATCACTGGTCATAGATCACCATAAAAAGTATAATAATAATGAAAAGGTTTCAAATATTATGAGAATTAGCAAAATGTGACGCATAGACATGAAGTGAGCAAATGCTGTTGGAAAAATGGCACTGACAGACTTGTAATAGACACAGAGTTGCCACAAACCTTCACTCTGTAAAAACTGCAGTATCTGCGAATTACAATAAAGCAAGGCACAATAAAACAAGGTATGCCTGTATATTAATAATAGTGTCCATGATTAGCAATAATGCAATTGCAATTGCATTAGTATTGATAATATTAGTGATGTTTACACTGGTGATTTATTAAGCTGTGATAAGTTTTGAATAGATACACCATAATAATTGTACATGAATGATAACTTTATGCCAGTAAGTCAAGCAGAAATAAAACGAAACTGATGAGTTATATGTGTAAGTGACTACGGAAAATGAAAAATGTGACTTTGAGTTTGCCAGAAAATAGGACAAGTGTGAGAAAAGTTTTAACACTACTTACAGGAATAAGTTCAAAGAGAGCTAAGAAAAATAAGTCCAACTAGTCATTCTGGACCTAATGAATACCCAGCTGGTGATATTTCAGAATCATTCACTGAAGGTTAGATGTCAAAGTAGAAATCATATATTCAACTATGACTAAGAAAAAAGTACCATTTTTAAAACAATTTTTATTGGAGTATAGTTGCTTTATAATGTTGTGTTAGTTTCTGCTGTACAGCAAAGTGAATCAGCTATACGCATACATATATCCCCTCTTTTTTGGATTTCCTTCCCATTTAGGTCACCACAGAGCATTGAGTAGAGTTCCCTGTGCTATACAGTAGGTTCTCATTATGTCTTTTATACATAGTAGTGTATATATGTCAATCCCAATCTCCCAATTCATCCCACCGCCCCCCACCCCCTTTCCCCCCTTGGTGTCCATACGTTTGTTCTCTACATCTGTGTCTCTATTTCTGCTTTAGGTTCATCTGTGCCATTTTTCTAGATTCCACATATATGCGTTAATATACGATATTTTTTTTTCTCTTTCTGACTTACTTCACGCTGTATGACAGACTCTAGGTCCATCTACAACTCTGCATATGGCATAATTTCATTCCTTCTTATGGATGAGTAATATTCTGTTGTATATATGTACCACATCTTCTTTATCTATTCCTCTGTTGATGGACATTTAGGCTGCTTCCATGTCCTGGCTACTGTAAATAGTGCTGCAGTGAATATTGCGGTACATGTATTTTTTGAATTATGGTTTTCTCAGGGTATATGCCCAGTAGTGGGATTGCTGGGTCGTATGGTAGTTCGATTTTTAGTTTTTTAAGGAAACTCCATACTGTTCTCCACAGTGGCTGTATCAATTTACATCCCCACCGACAGTATAAGAGGGTTCCCTTTTCTCCACACCCTCTTCAATGTTTATTGTTTGTAGATTTTTTTAACTACTAGAGCTAATCAATGAATTTGGTAAAGTTGCAGGATACAAAATTAATACACAGCAATCTCTTGCATTCCTATACACTAACAATGAAAAATCAGAAAGAGAAGTTAAGGAAACGATCCCATTTACCACTGCAACAAAAAGAATATAATACCTAGGAATAAACCTGGCTAAGGAGGCAAAAGACCTGTACGCAGAAAGCTATAAGATACTGATGAAAGAAATCAAAGACAACACAAACAGATGGAGAGATCTACCAGGTCCTTGGATTGGAAGACTCAATATTGTGAAAATGAATATACTACCCAAAGCAATCTACAGATTCAATGCAATCCCTATCAAATTACCAAGGGCATTTTTCACAGAAAAAAGTACAGTTTTAACTCAGAACACCTCGACGTGTGAAGGGTACCTGCGAACTAACCTTGTATTGTATAAAATCTATACAAGGAAATGGAACTCCTAGGAAACAAACACCAACACACAAGGCTGGGATTCCCTTTCTTACCCTTACTGTCTGTTGAGTGTGTCATTCTAGTATAATATAAACAGTATGCATGAGGGAATAATTTTGTGGATGTGCAGGGAATTTTGTGTGGGGATCTCCATGTGCAATCAGAGGCTAGAATATTTGACTAATAAATCTGTTCAAATTCATTTCAATATTTTTATTGGCAGGTCTAAAACAATCTGGTTCTCTCTCCAAGGACTGGGGTAAACCCAAGGACTGTCATAGGATTAGCTGGAGTTAGAACTGGAGTGTTTCTGGAATTGCAAGGAAGCTTAAGGCAACTTAGCTGGAGGGAGAATTCCAATTTTTATCCAAAACAAAGAAACAAAAAGAACAAAATTAAAAGACAAAATGATGTGAGGTTATGACCAAGAAAATAAAAAGTCTATGAAGTCTGAAAGATTAGGTGCTACCTGTATGGTCAGGCCGCTCAAGTTGGCTGTTCTCTTGCTCTCTGTATATCCCCTGCCTGACCAGTGCCTGCTTTACCTATATCTTATGCACATGACTGACCTTCCTACGTACTTGCCCCAGGCCCCAGCTAATGATTGTTTTTATCAAAGGGGTGATGAGGGGCATGCCCCTTTACTGGTTTCCCTGGTAACTAATGAGCCCACCTGACATCAATTCCCCTATAACTGGTAATCTCCGCTCCCCACCACCTCAGAGTGAAGACTGTCGCTGTGTCCTGCCTGCCGTCCATCACACATGGTGGGGTGTGTTGCTCCAGGACCTTGCTTCAGATGTGTAAGCTCCCCCATCCATTAAACCATTTATGTCTCTTGCTGACTCTGGGATCTCTCTTAGGTCTTGAAGCTGCGCCAAGTACAGGCCTTGTAGTCCTGTGGGGTGCAGCCCAACACTACTATTCATTACTAAGGCAAGAACAAAAATGATACCCAAGGGAATTCCCTGGTAGTCCAGTGGTTAGGACTCAATGCTTCCACTGCAGGGGGCACAGGTTCAATCCCTTGTCAGGGAACTAAGATCCTGCAAAAAAATGATATCCAAAACTGATAGTGATGCAATCCAGGCTCTGGACTGAAGTTGGGATTGCTGAAATGATATAAACGTCCCATTTTTCTTCTCTGTCAGTTCATGGCCCAGGGGGATATTCTTGCAGTTAAAGGAGCAGAAAAGGATCAGACATAAGCAAGCTTGAGATTTCACATCATGACATACGTTAGGTGTTTCATTTGACACCTCTTTACCTTCAGTCTTTTGGAAATGCCAGACCATTCATCTAATGGCAATAATACAATGACTACTATCTGTTGAGTTTCTCCTATGTGTCAGGTGCTTTATAAGCGTTATTTTGTTTATTGAATCCTCACAATTTTTAGATGATGAAATCCAAGTTAAAGTAATCATAGAATTGAAGTAACTTACACAAGATCAATTATCTGGGCTAAGTTTTGTGGGGTTTTTGTTTTTTGAGGTTTTTTTTGTTTTTTGGTCTTTTTTTGCCTCTGAAGTCTGGGTTCTTTCCTCTCTGATCTTGCTAAGGAGATATTCCGGATCTGCACTTTAACACAATTCCCAGGTGCTTCACTTTCACATTAAATTGGAGAAACACTGTATTAGGCTACACATCATGCTGCTTTCCTTCTGTTTCTCTCATTAGTCAAACACAGAAACACACTCACACACAGAATGGGGGATGCAGGAGAGGAAGCAGTATAAGTAACTATCTACTAAAAAAGTCAGAAGTAGCAATACACCTTTCTTTTCTAACAACCTACGTAAATACTGGATGCATTTGTAAACTGGGATCTTTAAAACTGCATATATATTCTATCACCTATTTGGATTCTGAAGTGTTTACTAAATAATATATTCAGAAATATTCAGAAAAAATGAAATACATTACATTTGATAAGAGCTTACAGAAGAGCGTAAAAAGAGAAAGAATAGAGGCGTAAATCGTACCAAAAAAACAGGAGTCTGGACTTGCTGTGCTTCACACTTTGGTAATAAGTACATTACCAATTATAAATGATTCTTGAATGGCTGTGGCATTAGAAAAACCCACCAGCTGTAATAATTACAATCCAAGCTTTTGCACAAGATATTTTCCCTGAAACTGCAGAAAGGAGGGCACTATGGGAATTCCTGACATTTACATAAGCTTACTATTACTTTTGGTTGGCAGCAAACTTTATCTCCAGGTGCTGAACCATTGCAATACAAAGTGATGTTAGTGAGAAAGAAAACCAAATGAGAAATAAGCTGCATTTGGTCTCATTTTCCCTCCTTAATAAATTTTCTCTACTATAGATTCTTTAATTTCTTTACCTATACATCTTATGCATATGTAACATTTAAATTAAGTAGCCTGACTCAATTTGAAAATTCTACTTTCAGTAGAGTCTATCTGAATGCAATACCTGATATAGGAATTTAACATTTTAGCATGGATGTTTCTCTCTCCTAAGGCTAATGAGACTAATGCACTACCGCAATGCTTCTCCAAAATTTTTGTGCACAGACATCACCTGGGAATCTCGTAAAATTGAAGATTCTGATTCAGTAGGACTTGGGTGCATTTCTAACATTCCAAGTGATGTTGTTGCTACTGGTCCAAGACCACACTACACCAGAGAAGGCACTGCATCTGATTTAGCAGTAGTGAAATGTATACCTTTTCAGTGCCCTTTTTCATTAAGCAAAACTAAGTCATCTTATAAAATTATACTGCAAAAGTAACACCTAGTCATACATTTTTATTATAGATAACTTGGAAAAGCAGACAAGTAGAGAGATTAAATTAACGTAATCTGACCACCCAGACATAACTATTACTCACATCTGGCTATATTTCCTTCCAGTCTGTTTTCAGTGCACATACATCTACTTTTACAAAATGGATATCTTACCATCCCTTTCATTTTGATGTAACAACCATATCTAGACCATCTCACACTGCTGCAACTCAGTTTTCTATCAAATCTCCAAATAATGTATTTCATCCGAGACATATCCATCATGCAGAACTTTGCATACAATACCAGCTATCAGCCACACAGCAAACTCACAGCTGGTTATCTATATACACTGTAATGCAGGACAGTGACAATTCTATAAAACCTTGAAATGTGGTATACCACAAGTATTATAATGATGTCATAGCTACATATGCAGTGGGGACAGAGGCAGGATCTCCTCTCCTCAAAAATATATTTCATGTCTTCAGAGTGTTGCATTTCTTTTTAAACCAACTCCCCAGAGACACCTCTTGGGCCTTTTTACAGTCATTCTCCATATCCAGTGGGACCAGCTTACTTAGAGGAGCATAAGTTGTGTCCTCTTTTTATTTTTTTCTTTCTTACAAAGCTTGCTTGCCCTTCTTGACCTTTTCTTGGCAGGCTGTACATCACAGCTGTTTCAACTTATGGGGCAAGAGTCAGAGACTCTGTTCTGCCCAGGTGTTCCTTTTCATTAATACTGGGTCTATTCGGGCCATCAGACATGCTGTTATACCCGTGACAACTAAATAGTTGGTAGACAACAGATACAGGTGGGCTACCAGTCACTTGCATATGATTTGAAAGGGCTATACTTGTCACTCATCTGTAATGGTAAATGGTATGAAAGAAATGGGCTACGTGCAATATTCTATGCTATTTAATATTGATGAAGTGCATGTGACAAATTGGAAACACCAAAGCTGTACCTGGAAATTTAAATGAAAGCACTTGGCCAAAATGTAAAAATGACAATAGATATGTTTCCCTATAAAAGCACTGACATGATATAAAATAATTTTTCATAATTTTTAGCTAAAGTAATAAACAAGGTTTGGAAAACTGAGTGAAATCCTTTAGTGTCAGCAACACAAACCTGGGTCTGGTAAGTTAATAATCCGATGTTAGCTATTTCTGGGTACTTTGCCTAGACTTGGTAGTTCTCAGATTAGAGTGCATGAGATTCATCCAGTGGGCTTGCTAAAACACAGATTGCTGAGCCCCACCCCTAGAGTTTCGGATCCAGTGGGTCTGGAATAGCACCCAAGATTGTGCATTTCATGTCAGTTGCAGCAACATGGATGGACCTAGAGATTAGCATACTAAGCGAAGTAAGTCAGACAGAGAAAGACAAATACCATATAGTATCACTTATATGTGGAATCTAAAATACAACACAAATGAACATACCTATGAAACAGAAACAGACTCACAGACATAGAGAACAGACTTGTGGTTGCCAAGCGGGTCAGCGGTAGGGGAGGGATGGACTGGGAGTTTGGGAGTAGCAGATGCAAACTATTATATAGAGAATGGATAAACAACAAAGTTCTACTGTATAGCACAGGGAACTAGATTCAATATCCTGTGAGAAACCATAATGTAAAAGTATGAAAAAGAATGTATATGTATTTATAACTGAATCACTTTGCTGTACAGCAGAAATTAACACAGCATTGTAAATCAACTGTACTTCAATAAAATTTTTTAAAAGAGAATGTGCATTTCTAAGTTCCTAGGTGATACTAATGCTGCTGGTGTGATGTCCACACCAAGAACACTGCTTAAGAGAAGTGGTTCTCCAACCTCAGTTAGCATAAGAATCACTTGGGGTGGGGGGAGAGGACTTTAATAAAATGCAGTTTCCATGTCCTCAACTTCTAGAGCTTCAGTAAATGATTCTGCTGCAGGTGGTCCTGGTCAACCACATTCTGATAAACACTGCTTTTAAAGAAATTGGCTTCCACACCTGGAAGATCGTCAGAATTAAGCCGAGAGTCACAAATTTTCAAGTGCATACCCATTTCCTGGGGATCTTGTTAAAATGCAGATTCTGATTCTGCATTTCTAATAAGATCCCAGGTGATGCTAGAAAGGCTTTTAAATGATAGATTCACAAGTCCCATCCCAGAGATTCTTATATCAGTAGAATGGGAATATATTTCCAATTTAAAAGAATGCATCTATAATACATTCAATATATCTACATTCTTTTGGTCACACTCTGTTTCCAAATTTTTGGAGATTGATTTTTGTAGGATTGATATAGTTACAATTGATATTGTACAGTGAGTTTTTAGAGAACAGCTTTTCTGGACTCTTTCTGTAAAATTAAAGGGGAAATCGTTGGAAATGATGAGAAAGGTAAAGGGTCAAAGGCAGATGAGTGGTTCCTTGAAATGAAAAAGACTTGGTGTGATAGACTGTATTTTCCCAAAATGGCTGCAACAATAATTCCCATCCCACCTGCTTTTCTGCAGTATAAATTTGATTCTCCACCTATTGAGAGGTGGGGTCTATGTACACTGCCCTTGAATCTAGGTGGGCTTTTGACTTTCTTGTAATCAAAAGAATGTTGCAGAAGAGGACCTGCATGACTTCTGAGGCAAGGTCAGAAAAGGCAGTGCAGCCTCCGCCTTGTTCTCAGAAGACTACTGCCTGGAGTCCTGAGCCACCATAAATAAAGTCTGACTACCCAGAGTCCTCCACTGTGGGAGGAAACCAAGCCACACAGGCCACACGTAGGTGCACCCATGGACCGTCTCAATCTTCCAAGCCCTCCACATCAGTGCACGACATGTGAGTGAATAGCCCTCAAATGATCCCAGTCCCCAATGTCAAGTCACAGCCAGCCTGTCAGTCTTCCCACTTGAGGTCCCGCATATTATACAGCAGAGACAAGCTGTTCTCCCTTGTCTTTAGTCCTTTCCTAATTCCTGACCCACTAGTGTCCACGAACATAAAATGTTTATTGTTTTATATCATTAAGTTTGAGGCAGTTTGTTATTCAGCAAACAGGAGCACTGAGATGATACAATTTAAGAAGACCATATAACTCTCCATAGGAGATAAATGAGGAGCCTGGAGGCAAAGAGTACTTACTTCAGCCCACTGTATGAGAGCAGAAAAGAAATCTGGTAGCTAAAGATCCATAATAATATCAATAGCTGACATGTACTCAGGTGCTTATTATGTGCAAAATCCCTTATGTATGTATCAGGAAAAAACATCAGAATGCCTCAGGTTTTGTCTGGCAGAAGGAAATCAGTGTCTACTCTCTCCCCATTCTTCCATTTGCAAACTATTGGTACAGGTTTGATGCCTTAAAAAAATGATCTGTGAACAGCTAAGCAAACATTGTATTTTTGTAACTGTTTATTTTTATATAATTTCACACTTAAAGAAAAGCATTGAACATAGTATTTAGGAAGTCCTGTATATTCTTTATCCAGATTCACTGATTGTTTACAATCTCTCTCTCCCTCCTCCTACACACACACACATACACACACACACACACACACACACACACACACACATACTCCTACACACACACACACACACACATTTAGTTAGTTAGTTAGTTTTTTTTTGTTTTGTTTTGCTTTTTATTTTTTGCGGTATGCGGGCCTCTCACTGTTGTGGTCTCTCCTGTTGCGGAGCACAGGCTCCGGACGCGCAGGCCCAGCGGCCATGGCTCACGGGCCCAGCCGCTCCGCGGCATGTGGGATCCTCCCGGACCGGGGCACGAAGCCGTGTCCCCTGCATCGGCGGGCGGACTCTCAACCACTGCGCCACCAGGGAAGCCCAAGTTGGTTAGTTTTTTAACTGTTTGAGAGCAAGCTGGAGTCACTATGGATATGTTGTACTATTTTGTCCCCAAACATTTTAGTATGTTTTTCCTAAAAACACAATCATTCTTGTCCATAACTATAACATATTATGTCAATTGTCCCAGGAACATTTATATATTCATATCTAATTTTCCTACTCCAGGATCCAATTAAGATCAAACAGTATACTTATTTGTCATGGATCCCTTCATTTAAAACAGTCTCACAGTATTTCTTTATCTTTGTTGACCTTGACATTTTTTAATAGTACGGGACAATTATTTTGTAGGATATTCCTAAATTGGGCTGTGTTGGATGTGTCCTCATGAATATATTCAAGTTATGTACTTTGGAAGAAATACTGCAGAGGTGATACACCCTTCTCAGCGCATCATGTCAGGAGGTACACGATGTTGATATGCTCCATAATTGGTGATAATAACTTTGATCACTTAGTTAACTTAATGAATGCCAAGTTTCTCCACTATAAATTTACTATTCTTTCACTTAAAATTAATGATTTGTGGAGAGATGTGTTGAAATTATGCAAATATCCTGTTCTTCATCAAACTTTTGCCCAGTAATTTTAGCATTTATTGATGAGTTCCTCACTCAATCATTCTTTCTAATGGCATTCTACTGTAAGAAAGAGCTTTTCCTTCTCACTCACTGGCTTATTAAATAACTGATTAATTTTTATCAGTATTTATTCATAGATTCTTATTTTATTAAATGGGATAGAAACTAGTAATCTCATTATTACTTTTGATTTTCAAATCATTCTAGATTTGTCCAGTGAAAAAACTTCCAGCTAGCTTCAGTGTCATTCTGAATTGTCTCCATCATTCTTTGGGTACTTCCTTACTTTCTGGAACAATGAGATATTCCAGGGTCATCTTGTATTTTCTGGAATTTATAAATAAAGATCTGGGTCCTAGTTGTGCTCATTGCTATTGGTGTGGAATTGCTTCCAGGCCCATAGAGGTAACAGAGGTATATATCCACTAATATGCAGAAAGCCAATCAGAAACTACACGGTATGTCCTAATATCCCCCCTTTGCATATTAGTACCTCTGTTCTCTACTGTGAAAACACTGGTTCCATTATGCTCAAAATATCTATTCATTAGCTCAAGTCTAAAATATACCACCAACAATGCAAAATTATTAACTTTAATCTAATACTTATTTTTGAATGTGTGTGTAAAATTTACATTTGTGTAACCTACTCTTTAACAAGATACAGAATATTTCTATATTCTGAGGGAGTTTCCTTATGCTCCTTCTAAGTCAATCCCACCACACCACCTTCACTTAAAGACAACCATATGTCATTTTTTATATTTTTTAACCTGTTTTAGAACTACATAAATCATATATAGAATCATATAGTATGGATACATTTGAGTTCAGCTTCTTCCCCAACATAATATCTGTGTGATTCACTGATGTTTTTCCATGTATCAGAAGTTCATTTCTTTTCATTGTTGAGTAGTATTCCATTATATGAATATACTATAATACCTTTATCCATTCTCCTGATGATGGATATTTGAGTTGTTTCCAATTTTTGGCTATTGCTAATAAAGCTGCTATGAACATTCTAAGAGAACAATTCTTTTTGTGAAAACTATGATTTTTGTGAGCATATATATAGTTTTTACTTTGAAATATAGATTTACAGGACTTTTCAAACAAATGCATGAAGTTGTGTACACTTCTCCCAGTTTCCCCCAATAGTGACATCTTGCATAATGATAGCAGAATAATATCAAAACCAGGAAAGTGACATTGGTATAATCCACAGAGCTTATTAAGATTTCACCAGTTTTACATGCACTTGTACGTGTGTGTAGTTCTATGCAGGTTTATCACGTGTTGATTCATGCAACCATAAACTCTGTCAAGATCTAGAACTGTTCCATCACCATAAGGCTCTCTTGTGCTACCCCTTTATAGCCACACTCACCCTCCTGTCCCTAATATTTATTTTCCAATTCTATTATGCTACTATATAGACATACACTTTTTCAATTTTGACTGGTATGCTGTAAGATTGCTAATTTCACTCTATTTCAGTATCCATAGGATTTTAAAAAACATTCATCCAAATTTTGGAAATGGGCAAAAGAGATTACTGGGTGTCTTTTCAATGGAGTTCTGTGTAATGTCCTGTGCAGGGCTCAGCAATTTTTTTCTGTAAAAGGTAAAGTAGTAAATATTTTAGGTTTGGGGCCATACAATCTCTGTGACAACTACCAAACTATGTCACTGTATTCCAAAAGCAACTATGGACAACACAGATTATGGCTGTGTAACAATAAAACTTTACTTATAAAAACAGATTTGGTCAAAGGGCTAGAGTTTGCAGATTCCTGGTCTAGCAGAACCTCTGGGGATTATCTGTTTAAAGTGAGTGTACAGGCAGACCTCAGAGGCACTGCAGATTCAGCTCCAGACCTCAGCAATACAGTGAGTATCTCAATAAAACAAGTCACACGAATTTTTTGGTTTCCCAGTGCCTGTAAAAGTTATGTTTATACTATGATATACTCTATTAAGTGTACAACAGAATTATGTTTAAAAAATGTACACCTTAATTAAAAAATACTTTATTGATAAAAAATGCTAACCATAATCTAAGCCTCCAGCAAGTTGTAATCTTTTTGCTGGTAGAGGGTCTTGCCTCGATGCTGATGGCTGCTGACTGATCAGGGTGGTGGTTGCTGAAGGTTAGGGTGGCTGGGGCAAATTATTTATATATAAGACAACAATAAAGTTTGCCATATCAATTGACTCTTCTTTTCATGAATGATTCCTCTGTAGCATGCAGTGCTATTTGACAGCACTTTACCCACAGAAGAACTTCTTTCAAAATGGAAGTCCACCCTCTCAAACCCTGCTGCTGCTTTATCAACTAAGTTTAAGTGATATTCTAAATCCTTTGCTGTCATTCAAAAATCTCCACAGCACTTTCACCAGGAGTAGTTTCCATCTCAAGAAACCACTTTCTTTGCTCATCCATATGAACCAACTCCTTATCCTTTCAAATTTTATCATGAGATTGCAGCAATTCAGTCACATCTTCAGGCTCCACTTCTAATTCTAGTTCTCTTGCTATTTCCACCACATCTGCAGTTACTTTCTCCACTGAAGTCTTGAACCCCTCCAAGTCATCCATGAGGGATGGAATCAACTTCTTCCAAACTCCTATGAACATTGATATTTTGACCTCTTCCCATGAATCATGAATGTTCTTAATGGCATCTACGATGGTGAATCCTTTCCAGAAGGTTTTCAATTTACTTTGCCCAGATCCATCAGAAGATTCACCATCTATGGCAGCTATAGCCTTATGAAATGTATTTCTTAAATAATAAGAAAGCCAAAATTACTCCTTCATCCATAGGCTGCAGAATGGATATTGTGTTAGCAGGCATGAAAACAACATTAATGTCCTTGCCCATTCCCATCAGAGATCTTGGGAAACCACATGTATTATCAATGAGCAGTAATACTTTGAAAGGAGTCTTTTTTTGTCTGAGCAGAAGATCTCAACTGTGGGCTTAAAATAGTCAGTAAACCATGTTATAAACAGATGTGCTGTCATCCAGGCTCTGTTGTTCCATTTATAGAGTATAGGCAGAGTAGTAGATTTAGCACAATTCTTAAGGGCCCTAGGATTTTCAGAATGGTAAATTAACACTGGCTTCAACTAAAGTCACCAGCTGCATTAGCCCCTAACAAGAGAGTCAGCCTGTCCTTTGAAGCTTTGAAGCCAGGCATTGACTTCTCTCTAGCTATGAAAGTCTTAGATGATATCTACTTCCGATAGAAGGCTCTTTCATCTACATTGAAAATCTGTTGTGTAGTGTAGCCAACTTCACTAATTATCTCAGCTAGATATTCTGGAAAACTTGCTGCATCTTCAACATCAGGATTTGTTATTTTTCCTTGTACTGTTACGTTATGGAGATAGCTTCTTTCCTTAAATCCCATGAGCAAATGTCTACTAGCTTCAAACTTTTCTTCTGCAGTTTCCTCACCTCTCTCAGACTTCATAGAATTGAAGGGAGTTAGGGACTTCCTTTGGATTAGGCTTTGATTAAGGGAATGTTGTGGCTGGTTTGATCTTCTATCTAAACCATTAAATCTTTCTCCATATCGCCAATAAGCCCGTTTCACTTTCTTATCATTCCTGTGCTCACTAGAGTAGCACTTTAAATTTCCTTCAAGAACTTTTCCTTTGCATTCACAATTTGGCTAACTGTTTGGTTCAGGAGGCTGAGCTTTTGGCCTATCTTGGCTTTTTACATGCCTTCCTCACTAAGCTTAATCATTCTAGCTTTCGATTTAAAGTGACTCTTCCTTTCACTTGAGCACTTAAAGGCCATTGTGGGGTTATTAACTGGCCTAATTTCAATATTGTTGTGTCTCAGGGAATAGGGAGGCCTGAGGAGAGGAAGAGAATTGGGGGAAAGGCCATTCGGTGTAGCAGTCAGAATACACATTTATCAATTAAATTTGCCATCTTATATGAATACAGTTCATGGCACCTCAAAACACTTACAATAGTAACATCAATGCAGATCACCATAACAAATATGATAATATTAATATATTATATATTTATATTGAATATTATATTTATATTATATAATTTATTATATTAACATATTAATATAATGATTGAAATGTTGCAAGAATTATCAAAATGTGACACTGAGACGTGAAATGAGCAAATGGTGATGGAAAAAAGGCACCAACAGACTTGCTCAACTGCGTACAGGGTTGCCAGAAAACTTCAGTTAGTGAAAAGTGTAGTATCTGTGAAGCGCAATAAAGTAAAGCACAATAAAATGAGGTATGCCTGTACCTCTGACTGATTCTATTCATTAAGTTATTTTATATCTCTGTAGAGGTAGAAGTTACCTTGTAGAAAAAATAATAACAATTAAAATAATTCTTGTCAGACGGCAACATAAATGATTCCTGTTCATGGCATGCACATTAATTTTATCCAGCAAGATGAAATTGATTTCTAACCAGTAGAAAAGATAAATACAGTTTATTTTTATGTAGGATATTAACTGTTTTGCATTTATTAGCAAATTTGTCTTAGCAGGACTTTGACTATATAAATTTTTGTTCCTCATTTTTCCTTTTGCACCACTGTTAACATCTTACTGGATCCCTCTTTAATTAATGAGTTGAATAAATGTTTGACTTGTATTTATTATTTACATGAGTCATGTTTTTAACTTTAAACATTATATTTTAATAGAACTTTTACATTAAAATCATAATGTCTGTTAATAGATAGTTTTACTCTTTATGCATCTTTATGCTTTGTAATACTTATTCTTGCCTTACTGTACTGGTTTAGTCCTCTAGTACAAATAAATATTATATCTCTTTGTTTTTTTCCAGTACTTTTGGAATGTGTCGGAGATTTGGGGCTGCATATATTCAGGTTGGATTGTACATTTTGCTTTAAGAAAACTTCATGATTGGCCCTTTCAGTTGAAACCTAAGCCGTTCCTCACCCAGACTATTCCTCTCACAATAATCTGAGAGTTTTCAGACACAAACAAATATATAGTCTGTGCACTGCAGAGCAATAATTTGGGATTTGTTTTCAGAAAGTTGAAAGTGAAATTCAAAGAATATCAGAGGAATAATCAAAGAAGAAGGTGAGAGGTGGCTCCAGGGTCTAGCAAAATGTCAGCAGACCTGTACCTAAGGGCAGGTACATTACATTTCCCAGTTGAAGGAAACTGCCACTAAAATTTTTGGAACAGTGATATCTAACTTTCATTAGATATTTTCTCTTTTGGGCCAAAATTACCTATCATTTCTTCAAAGCATCCCATACATTTTGGTAATACACAACAGCCTTTTGATAAACTCACTTTTAAGAATAAAGAAGAGATTAATTAGATTAATTTCCATAATTAGAATGATATAGACCAGACACTGTGTAGCAGATACAGGAGGCAAAATGACACCAGGAATCTGGAAACAAATTTTCATTAATAATTTGGAGAGAGTAACAGAACACTATTCCACATATATAAACCTCACACACAGACATACACACACACACACACACACACACACACACATATGCGCTCTTCTCAGGAATCCTTAGAAATATTGTGGCACTAGATGATAGTCCAACAATATAAGAAATGTGAGAATAAAGTTAATTTGCCTGGGCAGGAAAGAAAAGGAAAGGAAAGGAAAAAAAAAAAGAGTGAATCCTGAAAATTGGAGAACCTGTAGATATTTGGGTTACATATATATCATCTCATACAGCACTGATATAACCTTTTAAGTGAGAAAATATAACCCTAAACTTCATACTTATAAAATTTGTGATACCAGGAATTTTATAGAATAGGAAATACTAATAGCCAGGTAACATGGGCTCAATCTCATTATTAATGATGTGAATGCAAATTAAGATACCATATTATACTCCTCAAATTCGTAACAATTGAATGCAAAATACCAATTAGTAAGGATGTGGAAGAAGAGGAATTATCATACTCTGCTCCCAGGTGTGTAAATTGTATTCCTTGTGGGGGAGAAATTTGGGAACATCTACTATATTTGAAGGCATGTATGCATGACTCTGCAATTCTACTTTTTGGTGTATAACCTAGAGAACTGTCACAAATGTGAACCATTCTCATTGTAATATTGTTTGTAATAGTGACAGACAGGAAACAAATGTCCATCAACAGGAAGATGGTTGAATAAATAGCTGCATATTCATATAATGGAATACTATGAAACAATAAAAAATAAATGAACTAGAGCTATATATTTTACATGGATAAATCTCAAAAACATTATGTGTTTTAAAAGCATGTTTCAGAAGGATATCTGTGTGTGTGTGATATAACATTTATGTAAAATGCAAAATAAAAAACAATACTAAATATATATATATACATATACATATATACATATATGATGTGTAAATACAAGGTGACATCAGCAAATTGGTGGGCTAAGAAGCTATATGCTTTACAACTTTTACAAACATTGCAACTGATGGCATAGAAATAAAAACGATCAAAAAGGACTATTATTAGTAATTGTATGCCAACAAATTAGACAACCTAGAAAAAAATGGATAAAGTACTAGACATATACAACATATAAAGTTTGAATCAAGAAGGAACAGAAAGCCCAAACAGACCAATAAAAAATAAGGAGATTGAGTCAATAATCAAAAACCTCCCAACAAAGAAAAACCCAGGACTGGATGCCTTAACAGGTGAATTCTACCGAATATTCAAATAGTTAATACCAATCCTTATACTCTTCCAAAAAATAGAAGATAAGGGAACACTTCCAAAGTCATTTTATGAGGCCAGCATCACCCTGATACCAAACTAGGCAGAGATACCACAAGAAAACTACAGACCAATATCTCTGATGAACATGGATGCAAAAATCTTCAACAAAATATTAGCAAACAGTACATTAAAATGATCATACACCATGACCAAAAGGGATTTATCCTGGGATTTAAGGATGTTTCAATATACACAAATCAATCATTGTGATATTTTATCTATCATTAACAGAATTATAGACAAAATCATATGATCATCTCAATAGATGCAGAAAAAGCATCTGAAAAAATTTAACATCCTTTCATGATAAAAACTGTCAACAATTTAAGTATAGAAGGAACTTACCTCAACACAATAAGGGCCATATATGAAAATCCCACAGCTAATATACTCAGTAGTGAGAAACTTAAAGCTTTTCCTCTAAGATCTGGAACAAGGCAAGGATGCTGACTCTTGCCACTTCTATTGAACATAGTACTGGTAGTCCTAACCAGAGTGATTAGGCAAGAAAAGAAATAAAAGACATCCAAATCTGAAAAGAAGTAAAATTATCCCTGTTTGTAGACATGATTTTATATGTAGAAAACCCTAAAGACTCCACAAAAAAACAGTTAGAACTAATAAACAAATTCAGCATAGCTGTAGGATACAAAATCAACATATGAAAATCAGTTATGTTTTTGCACACTATCATTTAACTATCCAAAAAAGAAATTAAGAAAATTCCACTCATAACAGCATCAAAAAGAATAAAATACTTAGGAATAAATCTAACCAAGGGGGTGAAAGACTTGTACACTGAAAACCTCAAAACAATGCTGAAAGAAATTAAAGAAAACAAAAATAAATAGAAAGCTATCTCATGTGCATGGATTGGAAGAAATAATGTTAAAATATCCATACTACCCAAAGCAATGTACAGATTCAATGCAATCCTTTTCAATATCCCAATGGCATTTTTTACAGAAATTTTAAAAATCTCAAACTTAATATGGAATCTCAAGGGACTCCAAATAGCCAAAATAATTTGAAAAAGAATAACAAAGTTGAAAGACACACTTTTTGATTTCAGAATATATTACTAAACTATAGTAATCAAAACAGTGTGGTGTTGGAATAAAGACAGATAAATAGACCAATGGAATAGAATACAGAGCCCAGAAATAAACCCTAACTTATATGGTCAAATGATCTCACCAAGGATGTCAAGACCACTCAATGGGGAAAAAGACAGCCTCTTCAACAAATAATGTTGGGAAAACTGGACATTCATATACAAAAGTAAGAGTTGGAAGCTTATCTTACATGATAAAATGGGTAAAGAGTTTCAGATTTGCAAGATGAAAAATTTTAGAGATCTGTTTCATAACAATGTTGATATACTTAACACTATTAAACTGTACACATTAAAATGGTTAAGATGACTCAGCCATAAAAAATAATGAAATTGGGTCATTTGTAGAGACATGGATGGACCTAGAGAATGTCATACAGAGTGAAGTAAGTCAAAAGAGAGAAAAGCAAATATCGTATAATAACGCATATATGTGGAACCTAGAAAAATGGCATAGATGACCTTATATGCAAAGCAGAAATAGAGACACAGACATAGAGGACAAATGTATGCATACCAAGGGGGAAAGGGGTGGGGTGGGAGGAATTGCGAGACTGGGATTGACACATATATATTATTGATACTATGTATAAAGTAGACAACTGATGGGAACATACTGTATAGCACAGGGAACTCTACCTAATGCACTGTGGTAACCTAGATGGGAGGGAAGCCCAAAAGGGAGGGAATATCTGTATGTATATGGCTTATTCATTTTGTTGTGTAGTGGAGGCTAACACAACATTGTAAAGCAACCATACTCCAATAAAAATTAATTTAAAAAAATAAAATAAAATGGTTAAGATAATAAATTTTATGTTGTGGTTTTTACTACAGTAAAAAATTGTATAACTGCATACATGTTATGGATACAGACCAATTCCAGGGCATTTTATTTCTGTGGAAGGCAAGACATAAATGGGATGGGGGAGAATTTTTATTCATTATAAATAAATCAATCAAAAATTCAAAAAGAACTTTAACTTTTGTCAAACATGAAGGGAAAGGACATGAGTATTTGCTATATTATATTATGTACTGTTGTATTTGAAGTATTTCATAATTATGCAAGCATTCTTTTTAAATCCCAGGATTTATAAAATATATTGTCTGAGGTTTCACAAATGATAAAGGGAGACAAGGGATTTGAATCCAGGCCTACCTAATTCTAAATTCCTTAAGAGAAACCCCTATTCAAAACTAATGGCTCTATAAATCTTGACTTAAATGGCTGCGAGGACCTAAAATGTGGCCTGAGTTTTCTTATCTTCTCGTCTATTGGGATGAGCACTTTCCACAGTGCTTCTGACCTAGGTAGTTGATAACCAACTAAATAGTGTTTTTGTTGGATATCTTCAGTGTTTCCAAACTAATTTCTTCTTAGTTCTTACTTGCATACACCGTTTCATTTTTATCCTTGTTCTAAACTATTTAGCTATTATGAAATCTTAAATACCTAGAAGTTTCACCTGTATTCTTCATTCCTTAAATCTATATCCTTGCAGATCTCGAACTTAATTGAAAACCTACACGGAATAGTCAAGTTAGACAATAATGTTGGCATGGGAACACACCCAGGAGTTGGAAGGGAAAGCCATTCTCCATCTTCTGTGCATTAGGTAAGAAACTGGCACAAGCATAGCCACGGGGTACAATAGACTATGCAGCAAACTTTTGTTCCACTGGTAATTAGAATTGTTTAGTAGCTCTTATCCAGGGGGAGTTTTTTTTGTTTGTTTTTTTTTAATCGTAGGTAAGTGATATGCACTTGTGATAACAAGGAAGAGAGTCACTATCAGCAATAGACAATCTGCTGAGGACACGGCCAACTAACACAAACATTAGTTAACTTCTCTGGGCCTCAATTTTCTTGTCTGTAAAATTAGCTGTTGAAATGCCCACTATGGTCTCCTCCATTTCTGAAATTTTAGCACCGTATTTGACTATGGGTGAAAAAATGAAATTATCCAGCTACTCTCATGCATCCTTGATATAACTATTTTAAAATTCTTGAGTATGATACTTTGAACTTTAGAAAACACTGGAAACATTTAATATGAGACATTAGTTTGAATTTCCATAGATTAAATGGCATGAAGAAATCCTACCATTTCATAGTTTTAGCAAGTTCTAAATTTTATCTCATCTATAGATTATCTGCAAAGATAAGGTCATTAACTATAAAGTTTAGTCTTGGTTCAATTATTTTACTAAATATTTCATAAATCTCTTTTTCATAAACAAAAAATTGAGTTCTTCAAAGTAATTTCCATTCTTTATATACCAAACAGGGGAATTCTCGTCTCCTTTGACCTAAAGAAATCTAATGCAAGTCTTCATCTGACAGTAGGTTACCTTAAAATCTCATTTGCCGTGGTCCATATCTAGAAATGACTTTTGCTGGTAAAGAACACTGGGATTTCTGATAAATTGATTCCATATCTGTCATTATCATTAATTTATTCTTATCTTCCAAATTGAACTGTATTAATATACCCTACAGGTTGTCAAGAATTTTACCTAAGTCAAACACATTCCTTACAGCATGTATATCTAAAATGAAGTTCAGATAAGATTTGTAGTGGATTTTCATTCCTTTATATTATTTTAATATTTTATATGACTTCAAATATTATAAACAAAAATTATGTATGTCTCGCTATTCTTACTAATTTGTTGTCTATTTTCTTCTTATTCTAGAAGATAACATCTCATTTTTTGTGAATCAAGTGAGTTTATTAGTGTGTGAATAAACTTACCTCTCTTGACCTTCAGGTATACTAAACAAGTGTATGTTTTCTCAGCCTTATAGCATTTCAGGTTTTCTAGAGTATTTGTCTTAATTGTCTCCTATGTTACTACAAAACATTAATTTGGAAAGCATAGTCATTGATACGATAAATTTCATTTTAGTGACAAGGCTTCATTATTATTTAACAAGTAGAAAATTTTAGTGTAGTTGCCTTCTTACGCTTAGTTACCGCTATTACTGTATTTAAGTGGGACAGTACTTATTGGAACATATTACATTATATGTCAAATAAACATCTTTAACAGGTAAAAGTAATATCATCAAATGTAAAACTTAATGCAAAATTAGATAAGATGCTTCAGAACCAAAAATTAAATTAAAACAGAAGTTAAATTTGAAAAGTTTTTTGCAAATATTTGAAAATATTTGCAAATGATGCTACTGACAAAGATTACTTTCCAAAATATACAAGCCACTCATACAGCTTAATATAAAATAAACGACCCAAGCAAAAACTGGGAAGAAGACCTATATAGACATTTCTCCAAAGAAGACATACAGATGGCCAATAGGCACATGAAAAAATACTCAATATTGCTAATTATTAGGGAAATGCAAATCAGAACTACAATGAGGGGGAGAAGGGGAAGATGGCGGAAGAGTAAGATGCGGAGATCACCTTCCTCCCCACAAATAAACCAGAAATGCATCTACACGTGGAACAACTCCTACAGAACACCTACTGAACACTGGCAGAAGACCTCAGACCTCCCAAAAGCAAGAAACTCCCCACGTACCTGGGTAGGGCAAAAGAAAAAAGAATAAATAGAGACAAAAGGATAGGGACGGGACCTGTACCAATGGGAGGGAGCCGTGAAGGAGGAAAGGTTTCCACACACTAGGAAGCCCCTTCGCTGGCGGAGACTACTGGTGGCACGGAGGGGGAAAGCTTCGGGACCGCGGAGAGCACAGCAACAGGGGTGTGGAGGGCAAAGCGGAGAGATCCCCGCACAAAGGATGGGTGCCGACTGGCACTCACCAGCCCGAGAGGCTTGTCTGCTCAACTGCTGGGGTGGGCGGGGCTGGGAGTTGAGGCTCAGGCTTCGGTCTGAGCGCAGGGAGAGGACTGGGGTTGGCGGCATGAACACAGCCTGCAGGGGGATAGTGCACCACGGCTAGCTGGGAGGGAGTCTGGGGAAAAGTCTGGACCTGCCGAAGAGGCAAGAGACTTTTACTTCCCTCTTTGTTTCCTGGTGCGCGAGTAGAGGAGATTAAGAGCGCTGCTTAAAGGAGCTCCAGAGACCGGCACGAGCCGCAGATAAAAGCGCGGACCCCAGAGACGGGCAGGAGATGCTAAGGCTGCTGCTGCCGCCACCAAGAAGCCTCTGTGCGAGCATAGGTCACTCTCCACACCTCCCTTCTGGGGAGCCTGTGCAGCCCGCCACTGCTAGGGTCCCAGGATCCAGGGACAACTTCCCCGGGAGAACGCACGGAGCGCCTAAGTCTGGTGCAATGTCACGCCGGCCTCTGCCGCTGCAGGCTCACCCCGCATCCGTACCCCTCCCTCCCCTCGGCCTGAGTGAGCCAGAGCCCCCGAATCAGCGGCTCCTTTAACCCCGTCATGTCTGAGCGAAGAACAGACGCCCACCAGCGACCTACACACAGAGGCGGGACCAAATCCAAAGCTGAGCCCTGGGAGCTGTGAGAACAAAGAAGAGAAAGGGAAATCTCTCCCAGCAGCCTCAGGAGCAGCAGATTAAATCTCCACAATCAACTTGATGTATCCTGCAACTGTGGAATGCCTGAATAGACACCAAATCATCCCAAATTGAGGAGGTGGACTTTGAGAGCAAGATTTATTATTTTTTCCCCTTTTACTCTTTTTGTAAGTGTGTATGTGTATGCTTCTGTGTGATATTTTGTCTGTATAGCTTTGCTTTCACCATTTGTCCTAGGGTTCTAGCCATCGTTTTTTTTTTTTTTTTAACTTAAAAAAATTTTTTTTCTTAATAATTATTTTTTTTATTTTAATAACTTTATTTTACCTTTATTTTATTTTATTTTATTCTCTATCTTTCTTTTTTTGTTTCTTTCTTTCTTTCTACTTTTTATCCCTTTTATTCTGAGCTGTGTGGATGAAAGGTTCTTGGTGCTGCAGCCAGGAGTCAGTGCTGTGCCTCTGAGGTGGGACAGCCAACTTCAGGACACTGGTCAACAAGAGACCTCCCAGCTCCACGTAATATCAAATGGTAACAGTCTCCCAGAGATCTGCATCTCAACACCAGCACCCAGCTTCATTCAACGACCAGCAAGCTAAAGTGCTAGACACCCTATGCCAAACAACTAGCAAGACAGGAACACAACCCCACCCATTAGCAGAGAGGCTGCCTAAAATCATAATAAGGCCACAGACACCCAAAAACACACCATCAAACGTGGACCTGTCCACCAGAAAGACAAGATCCAGCCTCACCCACCAGAACACAGGCACTAGTCCCCTACACCAGGAAGCCTACACAACCCACTAAACCAACTTTAGGCACTGGGGACAGACACCAAAAACAACGGGAACTATGAACCTGCAGCCTGCAAAAAGGAGACCCCAAACACATTAAGATAAGCAAAATGAGAAGACAGAAAAAAAAAAAAAACAGCAGATGAAGGAGCAAGATAAAAAACAACCAGATCTAACAAATGAAGAGGAAATAGGCAGTCTACCTGAAAAAGAATTCAGAATAATGATAGTAAAGATGATCCAAAATATTGGAAATAGAAGAGAGAAAATGCAAGAAACATTTAACAAGGAACTAGAAGAGCTAAAGATGAAACAAGCAATGATGGGCAACACAATAAATGAAATTAAAAATACTCTAGAAGGGATCAATAGCAGAATAACTGAGGCAGAAGAACCAATAAGTGACCTGGAAGATAGAATATTGGAAATAACTACTGCAGAGCAGAATAAAGAAAAAAGAATGAAAAGAACTGAGGACAGTCTCAGAGACCTCTGGGACAACATCAAATGTACCAACATTCGAATTATAGGGGTTCCAGAAGAAGAAGAGAAAAAGAAAGGGACTGAGAAAATATTTGAAGAGATTATAGTTGAAAACTTCCCTAATATGGGAAAGGAAATAGGTAATCAAGTCCAGGAAGCACAGAGAGTCCCATAAAGCATAAATACAAGGAGGAACACGCCAAGACATATTAATCAAACTGTCAAAAACTAAATACAAAGAAAACATATTAAAAGCAGCAAGGGAAAAACAACAAATAACACACAAGGGAATCCCCATAAGATTAACAGCTGATCTTTCAGCAGAAACTCTGCAAGCCAGAAGGGACTGGCAGGACATATTCAAACTGATGAAGGAGAAAAATCTACAACCAAGATTACACTACCCAGCAAGGATGTAATTCAGATTTGACGGAGAAATTAAAACCTTTACAGATGCAAAAGCCGAGAGAGTTCAGCACCACCAAACCAGCTTTACAACAAATGCTAAAGGAACTTCTCTAGGCAAGAAACACAAGAGAAGGAAAAGACCTATAATAACAAACCCAAAACAATTAAGAAAATGGGAACAGGAACATACATATCGATAATTACCTTAAATGTAAATGGATTAAATGCTCCCACCAAAAGACACAGACTGGCTGAATGGATACAAAAAAAGACCCATATATATGCTGTCTACAAGAGACCCACTTCAGACCTAGAGACACATACAGACTGAAAGTGAGGGGATGGAAAAAGATATTTCACGCAAATGGAAAGCAAAAGAAAGCTGGAGTAGCAATTCTCATATCAGACAAAATAGACTTTAAAATAAAGACTATTACAAGAGACAAAGAAGGACACTACATAATGATCAATGGATTAATCCAATAGGAAGATATAACAATTGTAAATATTTCTGCACCCAACATAGGAGCACCTCAATACATAAGGCAAGTACTAACAGCCATAAAAGGGGAAATCGACAGTAACACACTCATAGTAGGGGACTTTAACACCCCACTTTCACAAATGGACATATCATCCAAAATGAAAATAAATAAGGAAACACAAGCTTTAAATGATACATTAAAAAAGATGGACTTAATTGATATTTATAGGACCTTACATCCAAAAACAACAGAATACACATTTTTCACAACTGCTCATGGAACATTCTCCAGGATAGATCATATCTTGGGTCACAAATCAAGCCTTGGCAAATTTATTAAAATTGAAATTGTATCAAGTATCTTTTCTGACCACAACACTATGAGACTAGATATCAATTACAGGGAAAGATCTGTAAAAAATAAAAACAGCTGGAGGCTAAACAATACACTACTTCATAATGAAATGGTCACTGAAGAAATCAAAGAGGAAATCAAAAAATACCTAGAAACAAATGACAGTGGAGACACGACAACCCAAAACCTATGGTATGCACCAAAAGCAGTTGTAAGAGGGACGTTTATAGCAATAAAACCCTACCGTAAGAAACAGGAAACATCTCGAATAAATATTCTAACCTTGCACCTAAAGCAATTAGAGAAAGAAGAACAAAAAATCCCCAAAGTTAGCAAAAGGAAAGAAATCATAAAGATCATATCAGAAATAAATGAAAAAGAAATGAAGGAAACGATAGCAAAGATCAATAAAACTAAAAGCTGGTTCTTTAAGAAGATAAAAAAATTGATAAACTATTAGCAAGACTCATCAAGAAAAAAAGGGAGAAGACTCACATCAATAGAATTAGAAATAAAAAAGGAGAAGTAACAACTGACACTGCAGAAATACAAAAGATCATGAGAGATTACTACAAGCAACTCTATGCCAATAAAATGGACAATCTGGAAGAAATGGACAAATTCTTAGAAATGCACAACCTGCCAAGACTGAATCAGGAAGGAACAGAAAATATGAATAGACCAATCACAAGCACTGAAATTGAAACTGTGATTAAAAATCTTCCAACAAACAAAAGCCCAGGACCAGATGGCTTCACAGGCGAATTCTATCAAACATTTAGAAAACAGATAACACCTATCCTTCTCAAACTCTTCCAAAATATAGCAGAGGGAGGAATACTCCCAAACTCATTCTATGAGGCCACCATCACCCTGATACCAAAACCAGACAATGATGTCACAAAGAAAGGTAACTACAGGACAATATCACTGATGACCATAGATGCAAAATTTCTCAACAAAATACTAGCAAACAGAATCCAACAGCACATTAAAAGGATCATACACCATGATCAAGTGGGGTTTATTCCAGGAATGCAAGGATTCTTCAATATACGCAAATCAATCAATGTGATACAACACATTCACAAATTGAAGGAGAAAAACCATATGGTCATATCAATAGATGCAGAGAAAGCTTTCGACAAAATTCAACACCCATTTATGACAAAACCCTCCAGAAAGTAGGCATAGAGGGAACTCTCCTCAACATAACAAAGGCCATATATGACAAAACCACAGCCAACATCGTCCTCAATGGTGAAAAACTGAAAGCATTCCCACCAAGATCAGGAACAAGACAAGGTTGCCCACTCTCACCACTCTTATTCAACATAGTTTTGGAAGTTTTAGCCACAGCAATCAGAGAAGAAAAGGAAATAAAAGGAATCCAAATCAGAAAAGAAGAAGTAAAGCTGTCACTGTTTGCAGATGACATGATACTGTACATAGAGAATCCTAAAGAAGCTACCAGAAAACTACTAGAGCTAATCAATGAATGTGGTAAAGTTGCAGGATACAAAATTAATGCACAGAAATCTCTTGCATTCCTATACACTAATGATGAAAAATCTGAAAGAGAAATCAAGAAAACACTCCCATTTACCATTGCAACAAAAAGAATAAAATATCTAGGAATAAACCTACCTAAGGAGACAAAAGACCCGTATGCAGAAAATTATAAGACACTGATGAAAGAAATTAAAGATTATAAAAACAGATGGAGAGATATACTATGTTCTTGGATTGGAAGAATCAACATTGTGAAAATGACTCTATTACCCAAAGCAATCTACAGATTCAATGCAATCCCTATCAAACTACCACTGGCATTTTTCACAGAACTAGAACAAAAAAATTCACAATTTGTATGGAAACACAAAAGCCCCCAAATTGCCAAAGCAATCTTGAGAACGAAAAACGGAGCTGGAGAAATCAGGCTCCCTGACTTCAGACTATACTGCAAAGCTACAGTAATCAAGACAGTATTGTGCTGGCACAAAAACAGACATATAGATCAATGGAACAGGATAGAAAGCCCAGAAATAAACCCACACACATATGGTCACCTTATCTTTGATAAAGGAGGCAGGAATATACAGTGGAGAAAGGACAGCCTCTTCAATAAGTTATGCTGTGAAAACTGGACAGGTACATGTAAAAGTATGAGATTCGATCACTCTCTAACACCATACACAAAAATAAGCCCAAAATGGATGAAAGACCTAAATGTAAGGCCAGAAACTATCAAACTCTTAGAGGAAAACATAGGCAGAACACTCTATGACATAAATCACAGCAAGATCCTTTTTGACCCACCTCCTAGAGAAATGGAAATAAAAACAAAAATAAACACATGGGACCTAATGAAACTTCAAAGCTTTTGCACAGCAAAGGAAACCATAAACAAGACCAAAAGACAACCCTCAGAATGGGAGAAAATACTTGCAAATGAAGCAACTGACAAAGGATTAATCTCCAAAATTTATAAGCAGCTCGTGGAGCTCAATAACAAAAAAACAAACAACCCAATCCAAAAATGGGCAGCAGATCTAAATAGAGCTTTCTCCAAAGAAGATATACAGACTGCCAACAAACACCTGAAAGAATGCTCAACATGATTAATCATTAGGGAAATGCAAATCAAAAGTACAATGAGATATCATCTCACACCAGTCAGAATGGCCATCATCAAAAAATCTAGAGACAATAAATGCTGGAGAGGGTGTGGAGAAAAGGGAACACTCTTGCACTGCTGGTGGGAATGTGAATTGGTACAGCCACTATGGAGAACAGTATGGAGGTTCCTTAAAAACTACAAATACAACTACCATATGACCCAGCAATCTCACTACTGGGCATATACCCTGAGAAAACCATAATTCAAAAAGAGTCATGTACCAAAATGTTCATTGTAGCTCTATTTACAATAGCCTGGAGATGGAAACAAACTAAGTGTCCATCATCAGATGAATGGATAAAGAAGATGTGGCACATATATACAATGGAATATTACTCAGCCATAAAAAGAAACAAAATTGAGATATCTGTAGTGTGGTGGATGGACCTAGATTCTGTCATACAGAGTGAAGTAAGTCAGAAAGAGAAAGACAAATACCATATGCTAACACATATATATGGAATTTAAGGGAAAAAAAATGTCATGAAGAACCTAGGGGTAAGACAGGAATAAAGACACAGACCTACTAGAGAATGGACTTGAGGATATGGGGAGGGGGAAGGGTAAGCTGTGACAAAGCGAGCGAGTGGCATGGACATATATACACTACCAAACGTAAAATAGATAGCTAGGGGGATGCAGCCGCATAGCACAGGGAGATCAGCTCGGTGGTTTGTCACCACCTAGAGGGGTGGGATAGGGAGGGTGGGAGGGAGGGAGATGCAAGAGGGAAGAGATATGAGAACATATGTATATGTATAACTTATTCACTTTGTTGTAAATCGGAAACTAGCACACCATTTTAAAGCAATTATACTCCAATAAAGATGTTAAAAATATAAAAAGATGTTAAAAATATATAATAAAAAATAAAGTAAGCATTAAAAAAAAAACTACAATGAGGTATCACATCATACCAGTCAGAATGCCCACCATTTAAATGTCTACAAGTAACAAATGCTGGAGAGTGTGTGGTGAAATAGCAACCCTCCTACACTGTTGGTGGGAATGTAAATTGATGCAGACACTATGGAAAACAGTATGGAAGTTCCTTCAAAAACTAAAAATAGAGTTACCATATGAACCTGCAATCCCACTCGTGGGCATATATCCAGAGAAAACGCTAATTCAAAAAGTTACATGTACCCCAATGTTCATAGCAGTGCTATTTACAATAGCCAAGATGTGGAAGCCACCTAAGTGTCCATCACCAGATGAATGGATAAAGAGTGGTATATACACACAATGGACTATTACTCAGCCATAAAAAAGAATGAAATAATGCCACTTGCAGCAACATGGATGGACCTAGAAATTATCATATTAAGTGAAGTGAAAGACAAATATCATATGGTATCACTTATATGTGGAGTCTAAAAAATATGATATAAATGAACTTATTTACAAAACAGAAACAGACTCACAGACATAGAAAACAAACCTATGGTTACCAAAGGGGATAGAGGGGGATGGGAGGGAGAGATAAATTAGGAGTTTGGGATTAACAAATACACAATACTATATATAAAATAGATAAACAACAAGGACCTACTGATAGCACAAGGAACTATATTCAATATCTTGTAATAACCTATAGTGGAAAAGAATCTAAAATTGAAAAACAATATGTGTGTGTGTGTGTGTGTGTGTGTATAACTGAATCACTTTGCTGTACACCTAAAACTAACACAATACTGTGAATTAACTATACTTCAATTTTTTTTTTTTTTTTTCTGTGCGCGGGCCTCTCACTGTTGCGGCCTCTCCCATTGCAGAGCACAGGCTCAGGACGCGCAGGCTCAGCGGCCATGGCTCACGGGCCCAGCCGCTCTGCGGCATGTAGGATCTTCTCAGACCAGGGCACGAACCCATGTTCCCTGCATTGGCAGGTGGACTCTCAACCACTGCACCACCAGGGAAGCCCACTATACTTCAATTTTAAAAATGGTTAAATTTTTTGAAGTTATTTAATATTCTAATGCAAGTAAAACAAGCTGTTTACTATTATGTATCTTCAATGTGTATTTTTTGTTTGAATTACTAGGAAAGTAAAAGTACATTATGATGGGGAGATAGGTGGGAGTAAAAAGGAGAAAAAGAGAGGGTAGAGATCTTTATTGGAAGTGAAACTAAATTAGGTATAGAATTGACGCAATTAGATGGATAATTCAGGCCAAAAAAAATTATCTTGATTCATTCAAGTAGTTCAGGCAGAAGTAGGTTTTTTAGGGCTGTATTTTCTGAATTATCTTGCTAGGCACATAATTTCCCCATCTCACTTTGATATAAGCTTTTAAGGGATAATAAGCTCATTCTGGAAATGAACTACTGTCTATGTACAGCAAGTCCCAGAGCCCTATAGCACTATTTTTTGACCCTGATACCAGGATCAATCCACAAAAGTCAAATTACAACACAGATCTCAGGGAAAAGATATAATTATCTTCTGTTATGCCAACCAGGCCTTGAAAAACAGGTAGACTACTGGGAAAGAAAGGAGAGATCAGAGGTAAGCTATTAAAAGAACAAAAGCCGGCATTTACTGAAAAGCTATCTACTAACTCTAAAGTAGAAGAGGGGGCCATTGCAAGTGTGCAGGTGTCTAACACTCAATACCTTTTTTTTTTCAAATGGACTCTCAAAACCTTACACAATTATCTAAATCCTGGCATTCATACAGTTTTCCCATTGGCCTCTAGTGATGGGTTTTTGTTTTGACATGTTGCAGTCAGGAGAAAAATGTGTTCCCATGACACGGGTGTTGACTGCAGCTGTTTGATGATTGTTACAAGTTCATCCCAATGTTCTCTCACAAATGTATGCAATGCTGCCAGCTCTGCAGCTCTGGTGTTCAATATACCCGGTTGGTGTTGAAATGTTCCTCCATCTGACAGAGTAGTGCTGATGAAATCTGTTAGAAATGGTGACCACTCTGCCAAGTATTTGTCAGATTTCTCTGAGAAACCTCAGGATATCCATCCAGCCTCAAATGACATCCAAGGCAGTCATGTTGCCAGTGCCTTCATCAAGTTGAAGAGGCATGGATTTCTGACAGCACGATGATCCATAGCAGATTTCTTCTGACCAGAGAAGCCCCTCAAATAGAGATAAACAAGGCACTCTGTTGAATTAGGCCAAATCTCCAACAACAGAGGAAGAGAAAATCAAGGCATGAACATCATTTGAAAAGAGGCTTAGGGACTCGTCCCATGTCTGAGACCTAGGTATCATAAAATAAACAATACTCAAAAGTCCTAAAATTAGCAAGAAAATAAGTAAACAAGATAATGTTTTGTTTGTTTTGAGAAATTATTCTGGCATGATACATTTCAAATAAAATGGATTTTCATTCTTATCTCAAAAAACCTGATTCAGAAAACATCCTTTTCTACTGTCATTTCACAAAACACGCTTTTATATACAATTCTGTCTATGTCTGTGTTTATGTGGGGGGGGAGGGGAGTAGGGCATGCATGCAGGTAGACTTCAGATGTTAATTTTTGCAAACAGATGATTCTTGCTTTTAAGTATATAAACAATGGCTTTGAAAAAGAAGCGCATTTAAAAATGCTGCTATAGGAAGGAATCAATTCTTTACAAAGTGAACAAAAATGATTTAGAAATAAACCTTTTTTCATTAAATGTTAAACCTAAATATTCAGACTCTAACCACCTGAATAAGAATCATGACTGAAAACACATTGATGTGTCTTATCTTTGCTTCCTGGTTTAAGTTAGCAAATACCATGTTTCTAAGCTTTAATTGTCCATCAATGATATGTTTCCAAATTTAATCTACTTCTTGGCAGTAGAATCAGCAAAACATTTGTTCCCTTTCTTCTGGATACAGCTGCAATCAATTGAATGTACAAATGGCGTGAAGGATGCTACAGGGAAACTTTGCCCCTTCATGAAATGGAACAGAAATTTGGATGATGGTAGTTTTTACACAACCAAAACAAAACAGCCAGAGCAAAAAAAAGATAATCAAGCCAACACTCTCCAAGTATTCATTTGGAAAGGCATATTTCCCCTCATTCTTTATGCTTTCAATATTTTCAGATATTCATAAACTCAGTTTAAGGACAGGCCAAAGGAAAAGTTGCTAGTATTATGGCCATTGATTAAATGAGTAGGGGAATAGGGGCATGCAGAGGGTTTTTACATGGTCATTTATCCACTGAACATTTTCACAAAATCTACGAGCTATTAGGATGGTAGCTGAGAGAATCATTTTGCTTAAAATTCAAGTATATATATTGTGATAGCTCAGACTCACTGTGCCAAATACTATTAGTCTATCATCCCTGGCAATAGAATGCAAGTCTCCTTTGTGTGGAATTTAAAATATGTACTCTTCACTAAGTAACACCATTTCTTTTTTTTCTTTTTTTTTTTTTTTTTTTGGTACGCAGGCCTCTCACTGTTGTGGCCTCTCCCGTTGCGGAGCACAGGCTCCGGACGTGCAGGCTCAGCGGCCATGGCTCACGGGCCCAGCTGCTCCGCGGCATGTGGGATCTTCCCGGACCGGGGCACAAACCCATGTCCCCTGCATTGGCAGGCGGACTCTTCAACCACTGAGCCACCAGAGAAGTCCAGTAACACCATTTATTTCATTAAATTAAAAGGAATTACCTCATAAATAGGAAATAGAAGATTTACTTATTTTACAGGCCTTGGGAATTGAGTAAAAGTTTACCCAAGTTGGGTCTAAATGGCTAAACCAAATCAAACATTTTACTTCAACTGGCTGGCCAATTCAAAGAAATAGGTAAATTAAATTTTATACTGAATTCCTCATAGTGATGAAGAGAGGATGGAAAGTAAGAAGAAGAGCAGATATTACAAAAAAGTAAAAAAAATTCCTAGAAAAGTATTTGGTACAATTAGAGGAGGAACTCAGTAGCTAGGAATAAACCTACCTAAGGAGACAAAAGACCTGAATGCAGAAAATTATAAGACACTGATGAAAGAAATTAAAGATGATATAAACAGATGGAGAGATATACTATGCTCTTGGATTGGAAGAATCAACATTGTGAAAATGACTCTAGTACCCAAAGCAATCTACAGATTCAATGCAATCCCTATCAAACTACCACTGGCATTTTTCACAGAACTAGAACAAAAAATTTCACAATTTGCATGGAAACACAAAAGACCCCAAATAGCCAAAGCAATCTTGAGAAAGAAAAATGGAGCTGGAGGAATCAGGCTGCCTGACTTGAGACTATACTACAAAGCTACATTAATCAAGACAATATGGTACTGGCACAGAAACAGAAATGTAGATCAATGGAACAGGATAGAAAGCCCAGAGATAAACCTATGCACATACGGTCACCTTATTTTTGATAAAGGAGGGAAGAATATAAATTGGAGAAAAGACAGCCTCTTCAGTAAGTGGTGCAGAGAAAACTGGACAGCTACATGTAAAATAATGAAATGAGAACACTCCATAACACCATACACAAAAATACACTCAAAATGGATTAAATACCTAAATGTAAAGCCAGACACTATCAAACTCTTAGAGGAAAACACAGGCAGAACACTCTATGACATACATCACAGCAAGATCCTTTTTGACCCACCTCCTAGGGAAATGGAAATAAAAACAAAAATAAACAAATGGGACCTAATGAAACTTAAAAGCTTTTGCACAGTAAAGAAAACCATAAAGAAGCCGAAAAGACAACCCTCAGAATGGAAGAAAGTATTTGCAAATGAAGCAACTGAGAAAGGCTTAATCTCCAAATTTACAAGCAGCTCATGTAGCTCAATATCAAAAGAACAAACAACCAAATCCAAAAATGGGCAGAAGACCTAAATAGACATTTCTCCAAAGAAGATATACTGACTGCCAACAAACACATGAAAGAATGCTCAGCATCACTAATCATTAGTGAAATGCAAATCAAAACCACAATGAGATATCACCTTACACCAGTCAGAATGGCCATCATCAAAAATCTAGAAACAATAAATGCTGAAGAGGGTGTGGAGAAAAGAGAACCCTCTTGCACTGTTGGTTGGAATGTAAAGTGATACAGCCACTATGGAGAACAGTATGGAGGTTCTTTAAAAAACTGAAAATAGAACTACCATACGACCAGCAATCCCACTACTGGGCATATACCCTGAGAAAACCATAATTCAAAAAGTCCTGTACAACAATGTTCATTGCAGCTTTATTTACAATAGCCAGGACATTGAAACAACCTAAGTGTCCACTGACAGGTGAATGGATAAAGAAGATGTGGCATATATATACAATGGAATATTACTCAGCCATAAAAGGAAACAAAATTGAGTTATTTGTGGTGAGATGGATGGACCTAGAGTCTGTCTTACAGAGTGAAGTAAGTCAGAAAGAGGAAAACAAGTACCGTATGCTAACACATATATATGGAATCTAAAAAAAAAAAAGGTTCTGAAGAACCTAGGGGCAGGACAGGAATAAAGACGCAGATGTAGAGAATGGACTTGAGGACACAGGGAGGGGGAAGGGTAAGCTTGGACGAAGTGAGAGAGTGGCATGGGCTTATATATACTACCAAATGTAAAATAGATAGCTAGTGGGAAGCAGCTGCATAGCACAGGGAGATCAGCTGGTGTTTTGTCACCACCTAAAGGGGTGGGCTAGGGAGGGTGGGATGGAGATGCAAGAGGGAGGCGATATGGGGATATATGTACATGTATAGCTGATTCACTTTGTTATAAAGCAGAAACTAACACAATATTGTAAAGCAATTATACTCCAATAAAGGTGTTAAAAGAAAGACACATAATAATCAAAGCAGGGAAGTAATTGTACATCTAAATGTGAGAAGTAAAACAATGAAGCTTCTAGATCATAAACAAATGAGATTATCTTCTTGATCTTTGCGTAGGAGAGAATTTCTTAAGCAGGAATCATAAAGCTTTAAAGGGTAGATGGATAAATTATAACACATTACAATTAAGAATTTCTACTCATCAAAGGACACCATTAAGAGAGTAAAAGTGTAAACCAACAGTGGGAGAAGATATATGCAACACATATGACTAACAAGAGACTCGTATTCCCAATATATTAAAAACATTTATAAAATTAAAAAACACTGGGAAAATGGGTAAGAGTCTTGGACAGGCAGTTTTCAAAAGAGGATATCTGAATGGCCAATAAACATTTGAAAAGGTGCCCGACCTTATTAGTCATCAGGGAACAAACTCAAGCTATAACAAACACATTTGCTTGGCAAAAATTAAAAGATACACAATTCCAAATGTTGCTGAATTTTCACATACTGCTGGTGATAGTATAAAATCCATTTTAGAATCTAGACTGGTGTTATCTATTAAAGTTGAAGATACTCATTTCCTGTGACCCATTAATTCCCCTCCTGCAACAGGTAAATGTAAACTAAAGTTAAGAGCAGCATTGTTTGAAATAGCCAAAAATCGAAAACATTTCAAATGTCCATGAACAGTAGAATGGATACATTACCTGTGGACTATTCATCCAGTTGAATGCTATTTAGTGATGAAAATGAATTAACTACAGCTATTTGCAACATGGATGAATCTCATAAACATAATGTTGAGAAAAAAAAAAAGCAAGACACAAAAGAGCACATATAATGTGATAACTTTCATATAAAATTTAAAACAGGCAGGGGCTTCCCTGGTGGCACAGTGGTTAAGAATCTGCCTGTCCATGCAGGGAACACAGGTTCGAGTCCTGGTCCAGGAAGATCCCACATGCCACAGAGCAACTAAGCCTGTGCACCACAACTACTGAGCCTGTGCTGTGGTGTCCATGAGCCACAACTACTGAGCCTGCGCATCTAGAGCCCTTTCTCCGCAACAAGAGAAGCCACTTTAATGAGAAGCCCGCACACTGCAATGAAGAGTAGCCCCGGCTCACTGCAACTAGAGAAAGCCCGCGCACAGCAACAAAGACGCAATGCAGCCAAAAATAAATAAATAAATAATTAATTGTAAAAAATAAAAATAAATGAAATAAAATAAAACAGGCAAAACTATGATAGAAAATTTGAGGTACACATATATTAGTGGCAAGTGTATAAAGCAGAGCAAAGAAGTAATTGCCAGGGGCTTCCCTGGTGGCGCAGTGGTTGAGGGTTTGCCTGCCGATGCAGGGGACACGGGTTTGTGCCCCGGTCTGGGAAGATCCCACATGCCGCAGAGCGGCTAGGCCTGTGAGCCATGGCTGCTGAGCCTGCATGTCCGGAGCCTGTGCTCCGCAATGGGAGAGGCCACAGCAGTGAGAGGATCGCGTAGCGCAAAAAAAAAAAAAAAAAGAAAAGTAATTGCCAGAAAAAACATAATAGTGATTCCTTCTTGGAGGAGGGAGGAAACTGCAACCAGGAAGGAACACATAATTATTTTCAGTCTGGGTGGGGGTGGTTGGCAATGTTCTGTTTTCTGATATTGATGGTAGTGAAAACAAAATTCACTTTATAATCATTCATATAACTGTGCAGTGATGTTTTGTGCTCTTTTAATGTGTATCATATTTTATATTAAAATGTTTTTAAAAGGTAAAAGGCAATTTGATAAGTGGAAAAATTGCAGAGCTTTAAAAGACATACCTACAAGATTATTTTTAATTGTGTTAGTGTTATGCAAATGGTACTTATGCTTTGAAAAAATTGATGGCAACATAGATTCAGAAAGCAAAATCTCAAAACTATTTATACAGAAGAAGTGCTCTGGAGAACTCTGTTAAATGATTCAAAAAGTAGTTGTAATGATGGTAAAGACTGTTGTCATAGATGCATATGACATACTACAATAACATTATTTCATGAAATAGAAAAGGAAACATTTTAATATATTATTTATAACATCTGACTAAACCATTATGTGTAATTGTATTAATAAATTAAATACACCTTGTAAAAAAAAAGTGGTCAAACAACAACCAAAGAAGTTAAGAAGCAAATGGCATCATTTCATCTTTTTTATGGCTGAGTAATATTCCACTGTATATATGTACCACATCTTCTTTATCCATTCCTCTGTTGATGGACATTTAGGTTGCTTAAGGACCTACTGTATAGCAGAGGAAACCCTACTCAATACACTGTAATGGCCTATATGGGAAAAGAAACTAAAAATGAGTGGATATATGTATATGTATAACAGATTCACTTTGCTGTACACCTGAAACTAACACAACATTGTAAATCAATTATACCCCAATAAAAATTTTTAATAAAAAAGGAAGTTAAGAAGCCAGGAATCAGATTTCTATTTTTCACCAACCTTTCTCTCTAATCTAGTCAGACTTCACTGCAGTAAAAGCCAACTAATCTTATTTCATCATCACTACTCAAATTTTCCTGGAAATCACCTTTCTTCCCGCCCCCCCACCCCCTGCTTTTCCAACTTCAACTCAATTCAAACCCTGCATCCTCTACTTATTCCACTTACTTATTTTGGCCTTTCTTTAATATTTATGCTTATATATGTTTTAGCCTTTGCTTTATATTCAGTACTGAACTTATATCCCCAACTAAGTTGTAAGATTTTTTATATGATTTATTTACTATCCTTCATGCCCTACAGGAGTTATACTCAACTGCGTTACAGATAAGAAAGAAGCATCTGGGGAGTGGTATATTGTTTTAAAAATATAGATGCCACAGTGTAACACCCAGATTTTCTAACTCAAGAAGTCTAGGGTGGGGCTCAGGAATCTGTAGTTTTAAAACAGCTCACCAGTGATTCTGATACACAGCCAAGATTGAGAACGATACCTTGGTTCCCAACAGGTGGATGGAATGAATTATCATATAAGAGGCTCTAAATAAATGTTGACTGCTTGAATGCTGAAAGACAGAGTATAATATGTAGAAGTTTTATTCCTGATCAGATATAATTCATAGAAGGAATTTATGTTTCATTTTACAGATGAGAAAACTAAGGCATGGCAAGGTATTTTATCCAGTGCCACATAATCAGTGAATGAGTGTCAAATATGGACTAGAAACTATTTTCTTTGTGCTGCTCAAATGTTCTTTCTACCACACAAGAGTCCCAATGCTCATGGCAGAATTTCAATGAAATACTACCAAAATACTTCATTAATTCAAGGGGTACAAGAGTCTTATTTAAAAGTTCCATCACTGATCAGGCACATGAAATTTGCTGCATTTGGTTAGAATAGTCTGTAAATTACCTTACCCCAGTCAACTATTAAACATTTTTGCTATAATTTTGTGAGACATTGCCCTCGGAAAAATTTAATGATTAAAATTCCTCATAGAATCTTGCTACACTTGTTACAGAGGAACAGATACATAACATAAATTACAATTACACCAAATGTTCCAGTATTTAATATAGTTGTCCCTCGATATTCATGGGGGATTCGTTCCAGGACCCTGTGGACATGAAAATCTGTAGATGCTCAAGTCTCTTACATAAAATGACATAGTATTTGCATATAACTTATGCACATCCTCCCATATACTTTAAATCATCTCTAGATTAACTATATCACCAAATACAATGAAATGCAGATAGTTGTAAATACAATGTAAATGCTATGTAAATAGTTGTCAGCACCCAGTAGATTCAAGTTTTGCTTTTGGAACTTCCCAGAATTTTTTTTCTGAACATTTTCTGTCTGTGGTTTGTTGAATCCAGGGATGTAGAGCCTATAGATATGGAGGACCAACTGTACAGATTCCATAAAACTTAAAGAATATTTGAAAAAACACTTGTTTATTCTAGTTTAAGCCTTTCCATCTTGCTGATTTCTAAGAAAAGAGGAATTTTGAATAGAGAATTTTCATTTCTCTATTCATTATTACTAATTGCCCTGATACTTTGGCAATCATGTTCTATTTCCTATGCAAAACACTCATTAACTATGCAAACTTACTGTTCTGATATAACCATTCTTGAACTGAAGAAGATGGTACCACAAAATTTAGATTATGACCTAAAGCAAATTATATGTCATTTCTATAAATGGAGCATACAACTACCTCTCAACATTCACATTCTCTCCTTTTATCAACTCATCCTCTGCTTTTAAATTCATGCCTCTCAAAATCTTCACCTTCAATAAACACTCCCCTTGCCTACTTTATAATGACCAACAAGTTGGCCTTGTCCCTAAACTGCCGAGAGAGAGTAATGCCAGAATATTTGGGGCATATGACATAATTTCAAATATTCCCTGATCACTAACTAATTATTCAACTGCGTAAAACCAATTAAGAATAAATGCTAACAACTTTTGTAGACAAACATACTCAACCATATTTTCATGGCATGAAAGAAAACCTATATAAAAATTAAATAAGTTTTTTTTTGTTTGTTTTCGGTACGCGGGCCCCTCACTGCCACGGCCTCTCCCGTCGCGGAGCACAGGCTCCGGACGTGCAGGCCCAGCGTCCACGGCCCACAGGCCCAGCCGCTCTGTGGCACGCGGGATCCTCCCGGACGGGGGCACGAACCCACGTCCCCTGCATCGGCAGGCGGACCCTCAACCACTGCGCCACCAGGGAAGCCCTAAATAAGGTTTTTATTTAAAACATTTAATTTTGTTAAATTTACTTATGTGGCAGAGAATTATGACACATACATCTTGTTACAGTTAAGAAATTTGGATTAGAACATTTGAATAAAAGATTCTCTCCAGGGCTTCCCTGGCGGCGCAGTGGTTGAGAGTCCGCCTGCCGATGCAGGGGACACGGGTTCGTGCCCCGGTCCAGGAGGATCCCACATGCCGCTGAGCGGCTGGGCCCGTGAGCCATGGCCGCTGAGCCTGCGCATCCGGAGCCTGTGCTCCGCAACGGGAGAGGCCGCAACAGTGAGAGGCCCGCATACCGCAAAAAAAAAAAAAAAAAAAAAAAAAAGATTCTCTCCAGACTGAACCTGGCTCTCAATTCATTCAGCAGCACATGTAATGACTTTTAAAATCAAGTGGATTGATTTTATGTTAAGAATAGGCAAGAATAAATAGTAGATTAATATATACAAAGAAGTAATCAACTAGTATGTACAAGGTACTATGCTAAGTACTATGAGGGACGCATAGCCACTTGCCTCCAAGTGGTTACATAACTAAGGGAACAATGAGAAACATATAATGGGATGGCTGCTGATAAGGGATTTTTATAACTATTCAGCCTTTATGTCTAGAACAGTGGTTCTCAACCAGGTCTGATTTTTGACCCTCAGGGGACATTTGGAAATGTCTGGACACATTCTTGGTTGTCACAGCTAGAGAGTAGGTGGGCAGTACTACTAGCATGTAGTGAGTAGACACCATGCGTGCTGCTAAACATTCTATAATGTGTAGCCTTCCCTCCAACAAAGAATTATCCAGTATAAAATGTTAATAGTGCCAAGGTTGAGAAACCCTGGTCCAGAAGAGACAGAAAATTGCTTGGAATCATATTTTTGTTATTAACAGAAAATTCAGTTGAGCGACCTCTCTTAGTCATATAAATATAAGGCCAATAGGTATACCAGTAGGCTGAATATACCAAGTTGTTACATCTGGAAATTTCTTTGGACCTAGTCACCACTGTAGAAGGATATACTTTGGGAACAATGAAGAAACACATATGGAGGCCTAAAAGAGATGTTATCTTGGAGTTTGAGAATAGGTCACATAACAGCACTAGCAAGTGCACGGCTGAGCAAGGGCATCACTGCAGTGCTGGACTTCGAATGGGTTCTGCAGGAACAATGGACTGTGCAGATTGACAATATGCAGGCTGTACTTTACAGTCTACATACACTGGGGCTAGTAAGATTCCGAGTTCCATCTATGTGGCTTTTGGAAACAGGAGCCCTTTGATTAGTCCATAGTCTCTGTGAATGTTTCACCAGTGAAAGAGACCTCTGGAGGGAGATGATAAACTTTTTATAAATGAAGATAAGTGAGCAATAAACAGTAAAAGTGAAAATTGAGAGAGATTGTATTGGCACACCAAGCTGCTGAAGCCAGTAACATATTATTGCAAATGTTGTCATTGCCCCATTCAGATACCTTTTACCTGGCCAGTGTACCCATTCTCCCAGATGCTGTGAATGTTGACTGCTAACAGCTCATAGCTGTCTCCATTTGTGGGAGAATTGCCCTTGGCTGACAAGAGCTGCCTTACCTCACCCTGTCCCAATATCCCTATGACTGACTGATACTAGGGTACAAAAACTCTAGCCCCCTTGTCTCAAAGATAGACAATTCTACAATTTGATTTATGCTCCAGACTTCTGTCTCCCACCCTTCCAGACTCTCCACTGACGATCAAGTCAAAGCTAGATTTTCCCTGAAACCACATCCTTGCTCAGTTACTTCCCTTTCCCTATCCTGGTTCCCCTTCTCCCTTTAGATTTTTCCTTAAGAACACTGACTCAATAAATTATTTTCATGCCAAATCTCTGAGACTATGCTTTTAGGAAACTTGACATACAACATACATGAAATCAAGAAACTAAAATAGAATGTAGAATATGATGATATGGAAAGATACATTTGTGTTCTAGCATCCATGCAGGAGACAGGGCTGGGGCCCAAGACAGACAGGGAGTTAAATGTGAGATACTTATAGAGGTCTGGGACCCTTTAAAAGCTGCATCCTCAGAGAATAGGTACACTAGAAAAACCTTACCTACCAACATAGGGGAAGAGCAGGAAGACAGGGCTTTGGGTAACAAAAAAAAAGGTCTCTACTGACAAACCAAAACCCTAGGATTTTACCTCAGTTGGATTTAGAATCCAAATTTATATTATAGCCTAAGGACTTATCAGCTGAGAAATTGATATAGCCTAGGTCTGGGGTAATACATGGCAGATAAAAATACATGGTGGATGTAAATGCTTAATGCTTTCTGAGGGAATTTTCCTATGATGTTCCTATAGAAGAAAGTCCAAATGACAATGTGACCATAAGTAAATGAAGAAGAATAAGAAGAGGAGAAGGAAAAGGGAATCACCTTCCCAAATATCCAAAGTTGTATATAAATTTGAATTTTTTAACAACAGCCCAGAGATAGAAAAATAGAACAGAGTGGCATAATAATAAACAGAGAAACAGACTTAAGGAGTCAGGCTCCTGGCCAAAAATCCTATGTGTGATTTTTCAGGTCCAACCATAGGCATCCACAATGGCTTTACCTGGCAAGCCTCATGGGGGAAAGCTGTCGTCCCCACCCCAGACTTGATGCACAGCCAGTGCATTAGTCTCTGAAGGAAGTTGCTCTCCTTGACTCAGGCCCCTTGGTATGCCATCCCCTTACACATACCTACATTCCTAGCCTGGGTATCTTCATTCCAAAGATTCTTTCTAGAGGACTTTCAACAGAGGCCTTCCTCATGTGTCTTTGCTGAAAGCTCTTGATGGAGGTGGGGGCACTTTTTCTCCACTTTAACTCAATATCCAGTACTTTCCCATTCCTAGTTTTTTTCCTCTCACCCTCCTCTGGTCTTCAGGTCCAGAAAACTGCAGGAGTTTTTGTTCAGGGCTTCCTTGACAGTGAGATGAGCCCCATGTCTGCACTGATCCACTTGACCCTCAACTGGTTCACCATTCCATGGCAGGGGAAAGAAAGCAAGGTTGTTGGCACTTTCTCTGGTTTAGCCTCTTGCTTATACTGTCACAGTAAGTGATTAAAGCCTTGAATGTTACTATCATTTTGGCTTGTTGTTTTAACTGGCTACTCCAACACCTAGCAGCTCAGCTCTCTCCAGCTCAGCTAAACTCCTGACAAGACGTAGATATGTGTATAATACAGTTCTAGTATATAACTGAGGTGGCATCACAACTCAATGAATAAAGGATGAATTATTCATCAAATGATGCTGTGACAACTGGTTCTCCATATGGGAAATAAGACAAAATTAGATCCCTACCTTCAAGTGATGTGACAGGAAATGTTTAACAACCCATTCTCTGGGACATGGGGATCTGAAGCCTGATTTTTAGCACTTGCCGACATCTGTGGTGTAAAGACTCCCACCATGGGTAATCCAGCTACTGCTGTGATGGCATGGAATGTAGAGTTGGGAAGAGATGCACCCAATCATCTCTTACAAGCTGATTCCAGCATAACATTGCTACCCCACACAAATATTAATTCCGGATAGAGTGTAGATCTAAATGTAAAAAGCAAAACTTTAAAACTTACAGAAAAAATTGATTAAGACTACAGGACAAGGGGATAAGGAAGAAATTCATAGTAAGACCAAAATAAATACAAACTTATTGCATACTATTAAGGAACATTGATAACAGTGAAAATTTACTTGTGTTTTCCAATTCTGAGTTGTTCTATATCATTTTAAATGATCAAAGGAAAATCTTAGCACTTAAAATTATATAACAACATGAATGAATGAAGAGTTTTTTTTATGCATAGCTTTAGCTTCACACAGGTAGGGGTAGGCTAGTGTTTAGAAGATGATCTTCAAAAGCCAAGAAAAATACCTCACTCTTGCTGCATGTCATTAAATATACATTTATATCTTCTTCAAAGTCATTTCCCATCACATTCTCAAGAACTGCAATTCATGCCCATCCTGCAATCAGCAAATGTATTTCTTAAATTTCAAATAATAGAGGAAGTGCACAGAATGAGCCACACACAAAAAAATTTCTGTAACTAATGAAAAGATAATGCTCAGTGCAGGGTGCTAATAATATTGTAAGAATTATTTCAACAATTAGCACATTTTATACACTTAAACAGAAGCATTACATATTAAGTACATTTTATTATCACATTACATGACTTTAGTTAATAAGGAAAAGAAAGGGTGAGATGCATTAATAATTAATCAATTAATTATGAACATTGATCATAATAAACAACTCATAACTAAAGTAACTGATAAACATAATAACCCCTATGAACAAAATAGTTGGGTTCTGAACTTCCTCAAAAAGGTTCCCTCTTTTGCTTTACTTACTATAAGCAATTAAACATTATTTAATGATACAATTATTACCATACATAAAGTATTTCATGGTGAGTCAGTTAGTAGTATCAAAAGTAAGTTAGTCAAAGAATGAAGAGTTGAGGTTGCTATAAGAGAGAATGGAAAATTATAAATCAGGCCATAATTTTAGATGTACTCTGTTTTTGATTCTGTTTGATTCTCCCCTCACAGCTATATAGAGCATAACCATAAATGGGAGAAAACACTTTATCCAGTCTCTTCATTCTTGATTGGAGGAGAAAATCATTGAAATGGAATCAGTACCCTTTGCGAGTTCACTGGCTAGGACACTTTTCTGCTTTCCTCTTGCAGTCACATACTAAGTGGGTATCAGAAGTTCAAGGTCAATATAGAGTTTACTACCTTGGTTCACAAACCTGCCTGTGCATAAATATATGGGGTACTTGTTTAAAAAGTAGCTTTCTGGGCTCCACACAAGTAATGCTGATTTAGTATATAGCATCCAGGAATCTGTATTTTCAGTACATACCTCCCTCCAAAATTATTCTGATTCAGCCCATTTGTAGGTAGACTAGCATTTGGAAACCACTGCTAAACTTTCCTTGTAAATATTTGTGTGTTTGAGTAGGGGAGTGAAGGCAGCATGTGTTCATGTACTCATGTCAGGAAGTGGGAGCAAAAGAATATATGGTTACAAATGAACTTATTTACAAAACAGAAACAGACTCACAGACATAGAAAACAAACTTATAGTTACCAAAGGGGAAAGGGGGTGGGTGGGAGAGATAAATTAGGAGTTTGTGATTAACAGATATAAACTACTAGACACAAACCGATAAGCAACAACGACCTACTATACAGCACAGGGAATTATATTCACTATCTTGTAATCTATGCAGGAAAATAATCTGAAAAAGAATATATATATCTGAATCACATTGCTGTACACCTGAAACCAACACAACATTGTAAATCAACTATACTTCAATTTTTTAAAAAAGAAAATATGGTAGACATCCCTTGTTTTCTTGTACAGTTTGTTTCTTTGTTTTCTTCCAGGGTAGATATCCTTTTCTTGTATGGTATATATCCTTGGTTTTCTTGTTGTAATTACCCTTATGGGCCAAAGAACAAAGTTAAATATTCTTTTTGTGCTTATAGTATTCCATCTACCATTGTCCAAGGGAATGTCTTGACCAGTCAATCCACTCAATCATTTACTTAGTCCTAAGTATTATTTATTTTTTCTTCTAGTGAACTCTTAAATCTGTCTATTTTTCTGAATTTCCACTCCCAATATCCCAGTCCATGCCACTCTCAACTCCTGTCTGGACTCCTGTAACAACCACCTATTTGATCTCCCTTCCTCCAGACTTACCTCCCTCCCATACATTCTCCATGCTCTCCTGACACAGTACAAACTCTTTACTGTTTGTTGTTTTTTGTTTTTTGTTTTACAAGATCCTTAAGGACCTGGTCTGATTTACCTCCCCAACATCTTACAACTTCTCTTCTTCCTAACTTCTCCTTGCTCTCCACATATACTTAGTTTCCTTCAATTCTTCTAGTGTTCATAGCTTTCCCATGAATATTCTCCTGAGTTCGCAGCCCTATATATCTATTCACCTGGTGACTTCTACTCATCCTTCATGTCAATTTTCAATGTGTGTGCTAAGCATATTTTGTATTTCAAAACTTCTTGATGAAAGTTTTAGCTTTTAACATTTTTGTGTAGATAAGGGGTTGATAAGTAAATAGTTTAGAGAAAAAAGAGACTATTCAGAAACAGCAGGCTTGTTGCTAATGCCCAATTATTCAAGTCCTAAACTCCTCTCAAAGGACTGGTGATCCCAATAATACCCAAATCAGATTTTTAAAAAATTCTTATTCTGAACAACTTTTCATCTCGTATGCCATAACATGTCAAAAACACATTTTGAAAAACTAAATTATATTCTTTCAGACTACTTTATGTTGGTGTATCTACAAAATGTCTTCTCTATAATGTGGAATTCAACCCAAGGAGTTAATAATACTTTCTATAGTACTTTCTTATCTCGCAAGACCTTTGTGTGTGTGAGAGAGAGAACAGAAAAAAAGTATGCCATAAAAGCAAGTAATGTTTTTCCTTGTTAGCCCAGGTAAAACTACACATCTATCTCAGACGGTTTGAAATTTGCTAACCCATCTGTTCAAGTAGAAAATTTCAACAAAGCTATTTTTAAATAAAGTCAATCTATAAAATAACTTACACCAGTATCAGAACAGAAAACTTCAACATCCAATATGGATATATTGGCATCATGTAAACTCAGCATGGAAAAAAAAAAAGAAAATACAAGTACTATGAAAATTATTGTTGAAAATTAGCATCACCATTTTGAAATATTGTGATAACTGGGGTGATTGATCCTGATTATCAATGGGAAATAGAGTTGCTGCTTCTCAAAACAGATGTCTGGAAACCAGAGGATTTTATAGACTGTCTCTTAGTACTTCCATGCCCAGTGGAAGTTAATAATGGAAGATGCCCAAAAATCCAGTACCAGCAGCACCACTAAGTGCTGAGACTCTTCAGGAATGAAGTCTTGGCTTATAGTACCACCAAGTAACCATGGCCAGCAAAAGATTTTGCTGACTACAAATGAACGGGAAATGAGAACTAAAGTTCTTAATTCGAACTACTGAAGAAATGAGGGGTGTGGTAGACATATGCTCATCCTTGCTTTCTTTGTAAATATATTTGTGTAATTGGCAAACATCAGTCTTTTATTTTGTCTCTCTCCTTCCCCTATTAAATGAAGAAGTATTAGTGGCTATTAACCTTATAGTTTAGTCTTTAAGCTACAGGATATCAAAAGTGTCATGTGGCTTCTCTAGAAGAGGAATTAACACCCTGCAGAGAAGGGTGCGTGACTGGTAGGACTTTGGGTCTCCCTTTGTTTGTATGAGGAATAGCTTCAATTGCTTAGGTGAAATAGATGTTTGCTATTGTTGGTGCTTAAGAATTTAAACAGAAGCGTGTATATGGATGCTATTTGCCAAAGGAGAGGACTGTGATGAATATTGCATGCTGACTTGTGGCAACCTTTCCGTTATCTTCTATGCTATCCCCTCCATTGCAAGAGTTTGAAACATTGCAACATTTTCCAGATTACCAACCCTTCACTTTTTTCTATATCTATTTTATCTTTTATAAATGAGATGCTTTCATGTGAGATTTGGAAGAATAGAAGAAAAAGCTATTTTATTCCACTGACAATAGTGACAGGCAGATGTTTGGGCTTCCCAGATTTGAGTTGTTTGAAGTTATTTCTGTGTTCTCCTCCCACTCACCCTTCTCAAGATTGAAGAGGAGCTGTAAGGTATTCAAAGGATTCCTTTAGTTTCCTAATTCTGCATGGTAGTAACTCTCTGATTCCCTGTGGCAGTGAGCCTGAACACTAGTGACATCACCCCTGACATTCAGTCCACCACCTTTCTGACGATTTTGCAAGCACCTAATTCCTTGTGCTAAATCTCTTTCTACTTGATATAACTAGTATGATTTCCTTCTTTCCAGATTGAATACCAATTTTAAGTTCCCTACTTTTGAACCAAAGAAAAATTTGCAGGAGACAAAATATATTTTATAAATAGATGCTGAAAACAAACATTAAGTGAACTTAATGCCTTAACAGATTATGGTTAAGGGCTCATCAATAAGAAAGCACAAAATAATAGGCAGTATTTGACATTATTAATGACAGCAACCTAATGAAAAGTGAATGATGAAAGTATCAAAGCAGAGATTAAAACGTATCTTTTATGGAAATAGTTAACTAAACTATGTCAAAATTTTCTGGTTCCATAAAGACCTTATAAGTATAAAACTTAGGTCCCGAGAAAATCTATTTTATCCGCTATGGATTTTCAACAGTCATATAATGACCAGGCACAAACAACCACTGTCAGTAATATATGAGTTTCTCCTTTCCTTCCACTAGTTTTGAATTAATGTTATGATCCTGTACATAGTATTCTTGAGTCCCACATTCTTTCTTTTCCTATGTTAAGAAAATTCATAAACCTTCAGGATGCTTAAGAGATGCTGGACAAATAGTAATAGCATTTTTAAAAAGTTGAAAATAACACTGCACTGAGCATAATACTGTTTAGTTCTCATTCGTTTCCAAATTATCAGGTAGGAGGTGAAAATTATTGCAGCATAATATTTCTTTTGTCTAGTACCACACTTCTATTTAATCATTTATTTTGTAATTAAGGTTCTCTAGGGTACAATTTTGTAGCGAATGATAGTTATAATATACTACACAATAGATTCGAATAAATCTAACTGTATAACTTTACCTGGAATCTTTAGACCCTTATTGTATGGATGCTTACACTGTTATTTAATTGATCATTGCCTTAATCACAGTCTTATTACTTCATTAAACGTGAGTAATGTTGTGCCTTGTCAACAACATACACATAATGCACAACTATGACCTTTTCCCTTATTTTCTTTTTCACATAATTTCTGTTTCAGGACAAATATAAATCCTAGCAGGCAACAGATTTTTAAAGATCACTAGGCTACTCTTGGGAGGTTTAAGGCACTGAGCCTTCAGTTTCCTTTCACCAACAACGTAGCTAGGGCTCAAAGAACTAAACTGATGGGTCTGTCATTACTATACCAAGTCTCTCCAAATTGGTAATTTCCCACCACCATTCTAAAGCAAACAATTTTTTTAAATTATATGTAAAAGAATTAAATAGCCAAGGAATGAAAGTAACAATAACTACAATTTACTAGCTTCTACTTTATACAAAATTCTATGGTAGGTGTATACCTTCATTATCTTACTTATTTTTCCCCAAAATCCTTTGAAGAAGCCTAATGATTTACAGTTTAGAAATGAAAAAATTGAGGTGAAATCTAGTTAAATTACAGTTTAAGTAATCAGGTTTAGAATCTAGATCTATCTTAAAACAAAATTCTGCCCCTTTTAATATATGATACTGCTTTAAAACGTCAATTTATAGTAGTATAAGATATGCTGATGGAATCAAGACAATATAATCAGCTGCACAAATGACTTAAATGAAAATATAAGTGTCAATTTAATATCATTACTTTATTGTAAATACTATATTCTTAGAGTGAAAATTTTCCGGTTTGGGGAATCTAGATCCGTGAAAATATATAGGAAATACTAGCTGACTTTCCTTAAGTCAGTTTTTATAACTATAAAATGACTACTTGCATCACATTTGCCTGGGCATGAGATATGGAATTTTAAAAGCTCCACAGGTGATTCTTACGAGTTTGAAAACCCTTGCTCCAGACGCATATATGCAGCTGCTTACATGCCATTTCTGCATACGTTATTTCTTAAAACAGTTTGTAATGATTGTTGCTGTTTGATCTCATAAAAGACAGAAGTGAAAGGACTAAAATTTAGCAAGAGGATGTAGCAGTAGCTGTGACAACTGTAGTAGAGGGTCATAAAATGGGTGATACTTTCTATTGGGGGAGGGGGGTTAGGGATTTTCACTTTAAAATCTCATTTCATGTTTCAAAAGCATTTCTAGACATCTATTCCTGCTTTTCCTTCTAATTTATACCTCCAATCATTTGTGGTAAAGGTATTGTTGCTCTGATGATGTGCAAATGAACCCAGAGTGCTTCTTTATGAAATGATGATATGGTTTTTCTTAAAATTGGACTTATTTTAGGTTCAGTTGTTCCCATATCAAACCATTAAGAAAGTCATCATTCACCAACTTCACGAGGTTTCTACCTTCTAAATCTGGTAGGACTCTATGCTGTAAGCAACACAAAAGATAATTCAAACTAAACAAACAAGGGGATTTATTGGCTCATGAAATTGAAAGCTCAAAGGTAGGATAGGCTTCAGGTGTGATGTGATCAGCAAAACTGGCAGCTCTGCCCTTTTAAAGTCTGCTTTGGGAGAGACTTTCAAGATGGCTGAGGAGTAAGACATGGAAATCACCTTCCTCCCCACAAATACATCAGGAGTACATCTACATGTGGAAAACTCATATGGAACACCTACTGAACACTGGCAGAAGACCTCAGACTTGCCAAAAGATTTTTTTTTTTTGCTTTTTCTCTTTTTGTGAGTATGCATGTGTATGCTTCTTCGTGTGATTATGTCTGTACAGCTTTGCTTTTACCATTTGTCCTAGGATTCCGTCTCTCTTTATTTTTCTTTTTCTTAGTATAGTTTTTAGCGCTTGTTATCATTGGTGGATTTGTTTTTTGGTTTTGTTGCTCTCTTCTTTCTCTTTCTTTTCTATTTTTTCATTATGTTTTAATTTTTTAAAATAATTTATTTTATTTTTTATTTTAATAACTTTATTTTATTTTTCTTTCTTTCTTTCTTTTTTTCTCAATTTTCTTTTGAGCCATGTGGCTGACAGGGTCTTGGTGCTCTAGCCAGATGTCAGGCCTGTGCCTCTGACTTGAGAGAGCCGAGTTGATAACACTGTTCCACCAGAGACCTCCTGGCTCCATGTAATATCAAACAGTGAAAGCTCTCTCAGAGATCTCCATCTCAAGGCTAAGACCCAGCTCCACTCAATGACCAGCAAGCTACAGTGCTGGACAACCTATGCCAAACAACTAGCAGACAGGTACACAACCTCACCCATTAGCAGAGAGGCTGCCTAAAATCATAATAAGGTCACAGGCACCCCAAAACACACCACCGGATGTGGTCCTGCCAACCAGAAAGACAAGATCCACCCTCATCCACCAGAACACAGGAACCAGTCCCCTCCACCAGGAAGCATATATAACCTACTGAACAAACCTTAGCCACTGGGAGAAGACACCAAAAACAATGGGAAATACGAACCTGCAGCCCGTGAAAAAGAATTCCCAAACGCAGTAAGTTAAGCAAAATGAGAAGACAGAGAAACAAGCAGCAGATGAAGGAACAAGGTAAAAACCCACCAGACCAAACAAGTGAAGAAGAAATAGGCATTCTACTTGAAAAAGAATTCAGAGTAATGACAGTAAAGATGATCCAAAATCTTGGAAAGAGAATGGAGAAAATACAAGAAATGTTTAACAAGGACCTAGAAGAAATAACGAGCAAACAATGATGAACAACACAATAAATGAAATTTAAAATTCTCTAGAAGGAATCAATAGCAGAATAACTGAGGCAGAAGAACAGATAAGTGATGTGGAAGATAAAATAGTTGAAATAACTACCGCAGAGCAGAATAAAGAAAAAAGAATGAAAAGAATTGAGGACAGTCTCAGAGACCTCTGGGAAAACATTAAATGCACCAACATTTGAATAATAGGTGTCCCAAAGAAGAGAAAAAGAAAGGGACTGAGAAAATACTTGAAGAGAATATACTTGAAAACTTCCCTAATATGGGAAAGGAAATAGACAATCAAGTCCAGGAAGTGTAGAGAGTCCCAAACAGGATAAATCCAAGGAGAAACATGCCAAGACACATATTAATCAAACTATAAAAATTAAATACAAAGAAAAAATAATAAAAGCAGCAAGGGAAAAACAACAAATAACATACAAGGGAATCCCTATAAGGTTAACAGCTGATCTTTAAGCAGAAACTCTGCAAGCCAGAAGGGAGTGGCAGGACATATTTAAAGTGAAGAAAGGGAAAACCCTACAACAAACATTACTCTACTCAGCAAGGATCTCATTCAGATTCGACGGAGAAATTAAAACCTTTACAAACAAGAAAGAGCTAAGATAATTTAGCACCACCAAATCAGCTTTAAAACAAATGCTAAAGGAACTTCTCTAGGCAGGAAACACAAGAGAAGGAAAAAACCCACAATAACAAAGCCAAAACAATTAAGAAAATGGTAATAGAAAAATACATACTGTTAATTACCTTAAATGTAAATGGATTAAATGCTCCAACCAAAAGACATAGACTGGCTGAATGGATACAAAAACAAGACCCGTATATATGCTATCTACAAGAGACCCACTTCAGACCTAGGGACACATACAGACTGAGTGAGGAGATGGAAAAAGATATTCCATGCAAATGGAAATCAAAAGAAAGCTGGAATAGCAATTCTCATATTAGACAAAATAGACTTTAAAATAAAGACTACTACAGGAGAAAAAAGAAGGACACTACATAATGATAAAGGGATCAATCCAAGAAGAAGTATAACAATTGTAAATATTTATGTACCCAACATAGGAGCACCACAAAACATAAGGCAAATGCTAAAAGCCATAAAAGGGGAAATTGACAGTAACACAATCATAGTAGGGGACTTTAACACCCCACTTTCACCAATGGACAGATCATCCAAAATGAAAATAAATAAGGAAACACAAGCTTTAAATGATACATTAAAAAAGATGGACTTAATTGATATTTATAGGATATTCCATCCAAAAAGAAGAGAATACACCTTCTCATCAAGTGCTATGGGACATTCTCCAGGATAGACCACATTTGGGTCACAAATCAAGGCTTGGTAAATTTAAGAAAACTGAAAACGTATCAAGTATGTTTTCTGACCACAACGCTATGAGACTATGTATCAATTACAGGAAAAAAAAATGTAAAAAATACAAACACATGGAGACTAAACAATACACTACTAAATAACCAAGATATCAAGAAGAAATCAAAGAGGATATCAAAAAATACCTAAAAACAAAAGACAATGAAAACACAATGACCCAAAACCTATGGAATAAAGCAAAAGCAGTTATAAGAGGGAAGTTTAGAGCAATACAATCCAACCTCAAGAAACAAGAAACATCTCAAATAAACAACCTAACCTTACACCGAAAGCAATTAGAAAAAGAAGAACAAAAAAACAACCCCCAAAGTTAGCATAAGGAAAGTAATCATAAAGATCAGATCAGAAATAAATGAAAAAGAAATGAAGAAAACAATAGCAAAGATCAATAAAACTAAAACCAGCTTCTTTGAGAAGATAAACAAAATTGATAAACCATTAGCCAGTCTCATCAAGAAAAAAGGAAGAAGACTCAAATCCATAGAATTAGAAATGAAAAGAGAAATAGCAACTGACACTGCAGAAATACAAAGGATCATGAGAGATTACTACAAGCAAGTATAGGCCAATGAAATGGACAACCTGAAAGAAATGGACAAATTCTTTGATAAGAACAACCTTCTGAGACTAAACAAGGAAGAAACAGAAAATATAAACAGACCAATCACAAGCACTGAAATTGAAACTGTGATTAAAAATCTTCCCACAAACAAAGGCCCAGGACCAGATGGCCTCACAGATGAATTCCATTAAACATTTAGAGAAGAGCTAACACCTATCCTTCTCAAACTCTTCCAAAGTATAGCAGAGGGAGGAACTCCCCCAAACTCATTCTATGAGGCCACCATCACCCTGATACGAAACCCAATCAAAGAAGTCACAAAAAAAAGAAAACTACAAGCCAATATCACTGATGAATATAGATGCAAAAATCCTCAACAAAATACTAGCAAACAGAATCCAACAGCACATTAAAAGGATCATACACCATAATCAAGTGGGGTTTATCCCAGGAATGCCAGGATTCTTCAATATATGCAAGTAAATCAATGTGATACACCATATTAACAAATTGAAGAATAAAAACCATATGATCATCTCAATAGATGCAGAGAAAGCTTTTGACAAAATTCAACACCGACTTATGATAAAAACTCTCCAGAAAGTATGCATAGAGGTAACCTACCTCAACTTAATAGAGGCCATGTATGACAAACCCACAGCCAACATCGTTCTCAATGGTCAAAAATTGAAACCATTTCCTCTAAGATCAGGAACAAGACAAGGTTGTCTCTCTCACCACTATTATTCAGCATAGTTTTGGAATTCATAGCCACAGCAATCAGAGAAGAAAAAGAAATAAACCAAATACAAATTGCAAAAGAAGAAGTAAAGCTGTCACTGTGTGCAGATGACATGATACTATATATAGAGAATCCTAAAGATGCCACCTAAAACTACTACAGCTAATCAATGAATTTGGTAAAGTTGCAGGATACAAAATTAATGCACAGAAATCTCTTGCATTCCTATACACTAATGATGAAAAATCTGAAAGAGAAATTAAGGAAACACTCCTATTTACCATTGCACAAAACGATTAAACTACCTAGGAATAAACCAACCCAGGGAGTCAAAAGACATGTATGCAGAAAACTATAAGATGCTGATGAAAGAATTACAGATGTTACAAACAGATGGAGAGATATACCATGTTCTTGGATTGAAAGAATCAACACTGTGAAAATGACTGTAGTACCCAAAGCTATCTACAGATTCAATGCAATCCCTATCAAACTATCACTGGCATTTTTCATAGAACTAGAACAAAAAATTTCACAATTTGTATGGAAACACAAACGACCCTGGAGAGCCAAAGCAATCTTGAGAAAGAAAGATGGAGCTTGAGGAATCAGGCTTCCAGTCTTCATACTATACTACAAAGCTATAGTAATCAAGGCAGTATGGTACTGGCACAAAAACAGAAAAATAGATCAATTGAACAGGATAGAAAGCCCAGAGATAAACCCACACACATATGGTCACCTTATATTTGATAAAGGAGACAAGAATATACATTGGAGAAAAGACAGCCTCTTCAATAAGTGGTGCTGGGAAAACTGGACAGCTACATGTAAAAGAATGAAATTAGAACACTCCCTAACCCCATACACAAAAATAAACTCAAAATGGATTAAAGACCTAAATGGAAGGCCAGACACTATAAAACTCTTAGAGGAAAACACAGGCAGAACACTCTAACACATAAATCACAGCAAGATCCTTTTTGACCCACCTCCTAGAGAAATGGAAATAAAAACACAAATAAACAAATGGACCTAATGAAAATTAAAAGCTTTTGCACAGCAAAGGAAACCATAAACAAGAGGAAAAGACAATCCTCATAATGGCAGAAAATATTTGCAAATGAAGGAACTGACAAAGGCTTAATTTTCAGAATTTACAAGTAGCTCATGTAGCTCAATATCAAAAGAACAAACAAACCCAATCCAAAAATGGGCAGAAGACCTAAATAGACATTTCTCCAAAGAAAATACAAAGATTGCCAACAAACACATGAAAGAATGCTCAACATCATTAAATCATTAGAGAAATGCAAATCAAAACTACAATGAGGTATCACCTCACACCACTCAGAATGGCCATCGTCCAAAAATCTACAAACAGTAAATGCTGGAGAGGGTGTGGAGGAAAGGGAACCCTCTTGCACTGTTGGTGGCAATGTAAATTGATACAGCCACTATGGAGAACACTATGGAGGTTCCTTAAAATACTAAAAATAGAATTACCATACGACCCAGCAATCCCACTACTGGGCATATACCCTGAGAAAACCATAATACAAAAAGAAACAAGTACCATAGTGTTCATTGCAGCACTATTTATAATCGCCAGGACATGGAAGCAACCTATGTGTCCATCGACAGACAAATGGATAAAGAAGATGTGGCACATATATATAAAATGGAATATTACTCAGCCTTAAAAAGAAATGAAATTGGGTCATTTGTAGAGATGTGGATGGATCTAGAGACTGTCATACAGAGTGAAGTAAGTCAGAAGGAGAAAAACAAATATCGTATGTTAACGCATATATATGGAATTAAAAAAAAATGGTTCTGAAGAGCCTAGGGACAGGACAGGAATAAAGATGCAGACGTAGAGAATGGGCTTGAGACACGTGGACGGCAAAGGATAAGCTGGGATGAAGTGAGAGAGTGGCATGGACATATATGCACTACCAAATGTAAAATTGATAGCTTGTGGGAAGCAGCCGCATAGCACAGGGAGATCAGCTCAGTGCTTTGTGACCACCTAGAGGGATGGGATAGGGAGGGTGGAAGGGAGACGCAAGAGGGAGGAGATATGGGGATATATGTATATGTATAGCTGATTCACTTTGTTATAAAGCAGAAACTAACACACCTTTGTAAAGCAATTATACTCCAATAAAGATGTTAAAAAAAAAAACAAAGCGTGTACATGCTTCATAGAATTAGGGTAAGGATTAAATTAAATAACCCATGCTAAAAACATAGAAGCAGGTGTTACTAGGTCTTCTATAGTAAATATTCAAATAAATTATCTGTTATATTATTATGGTTGTTATTTTATAATAGGAATAACCATTACCTTTAATAGTACAATTTGTCTTGAACCATCCATGATTTGCATAATATTACACATATTAAAACAATAAATAAATAAATAAAGTGTGCTTTGTCCTCAGGCTGGCTTACTTCATAGTGGTGAAACGGCTACTGCAATTCCAGGGTTCACAATGCATAGCATATTTTCCAGACAAAAAAAAAAAAATTCTTCTGTCACAGCATTTCCCCCTGCTTAAGCTTGCTTAGATTACATGCCGTGTACCAAGGATTCTGGACAGAAGGTTGTAAATTTCTGATAGGTATAAATTGGAAATGGGAACTGCTTTACTGAGAGCAGAAAGATTTCATGGGGGGAGGAGTTTTGTGCCAGAAATCTGGATTCTGAATCTTGCTTTACTGATTCAAATTGGCTGTCTGTATTTCATAGTAATGTGTTCAACTATATTCTTGAGCTATCTGATATCAAAATCAACCTCACGTGGGATGCTAGTTTCATATAAATCTTTCTTTTGATTGCATCCATATTCAGCTCTTTGATCTATGATTATAACCTCCTAGGTCTGTACTAGGATCTATCTGCTATTGTAATGATCTGTCTCAAGAATCAGAAATTCTCCTCCCTCTAACTGAGAAATCAAAGTCAAAACTCTAATTTTTGTTTCTCAAGACAATTGTTCCCTGGATCCTTTCTGCAATAGCAATGTCAAAAAACCCACAAGGTTTTGACTGCAAGGTAATTATTATATTTCCTATATTTGTTTTAAAAATAACGTGAAAGATAGCTTTTATAAGAGTGCTTTGTAAAATTACTGCCTTTTCTATTTCTTTTTAAATACTATTTGTTGCTTTTTTTACTTAATTTTAACAATAGATGTATTTTCTATGATCACAATGATGTGGATATAATAATATGCATCTACATCCTTCTTTTTAATTGCAATGTTAGAATTCATTTTAAAACTGGGCTGGTTTATTTCAAAGTATCTGAAAAGTGATTAGCATATAGGCAGCAAAATAATCTAATGTAAATTCAACACTCTGGTTTAGGGATATAGATGACTAATTTGCATTATACAAGGGGCATTAAAGAATAACTAGTAGGGATGAAAATAAACAAGGAGGCTAAGTAAACAAGAGCATTATTATGCAGACATTTATGAACCACTAAGCATAATCGTAGCTAGGGAAATAGCTTTCTGTTTGCTAGAGATAACCACTCTAAACTCTGATACATAATACTTTCAATGACAAATACAAGACTGCTTATATTACAAGCAGAATGAAAGGGAGTATCTATGCACAACATGATATGAGAAGCAAAAGAATAACAATGTCCACTACTAATGTACTTCTGACCAAAGGAAAAATGATTGAGTAATAATCTTGTTACAAGCATTTACAAGGTAAAATATATTTGAAAGACGTAGTTTTTCATTGAAAATTTTCCTCAGATGTCACTCTTGCTGTATATTTCAGAAGACAAAGTTGAAGGTTCCAGTTGAAACAAATTATCATAGTTTATAGACTGTCATCATTTCAAACACCAAACACCCACTGACTTCAATCAGAAGCATCATAGTCAAAACCACAGCAGGATATGACCCTCATTCTTTTGCTCTTGACACTAGATTTAATGACTATCAACTCAAAGGGAATAAATAATCACACTTTTATGTAGCTATATCAGTTAGACAATTTATAAAGATATGTAGATTTTAAAATGAATTTTGCATCCTTCCTTTTCATCTCTATACATAAGAATGTGCAAATATTTTTAAAATTCAGCATTAAATATAACTGTGAATGGATTTATTTTCTAGAGCTATCAGGGCCTCAGTAGCACTACCCTTTAAGAGAATAACTTGCTAGAAGAATTATATTCAGATTCAAAATTTAATGAGTATAATCGACTTACATTTTTTTTCTTTTTTGATAATGAGCTATTTCTAGACAGTAAGGAGATTTCTATGGTATTTCTTAATTAAGAGTATTCCCAACAAGAGCATCCTGAATAATATACAGTAAATTTTCCTTTGCTTAATGGGAATTTAACCAAGTAAATGACAAAATGTAAACAATTGCTCAGAAATGTAATTGTTATTCAAGTTCACAAAAAGTATGTAATGATCATTTTGACTCTTACCACCCAGCCAACCACCTAAATGAGAATACATTAAAAGGCAGTCACTTTGTTGATTTGGTGCCAGAGAAAATTTTGCCATTTTTTTATAACAAGTTCTATCTGCTTCAGGCAAAATGCTGTTCACTGGCACAAATACAGGTCTTGAATTGATTAACCTGTTATGTTTTACCAATACCTTTTACCATGTATATTTATCAAATATCTGGTCTCACCAGAGAAGTAGTCTGAGATATTTTAGGATACATTTACTGTGTCTTAAAAATTCCATTACTCTAAAAACTAAACATTAACCTAACATAAAGCAGAATACTCACTACAAATACCAGAACTTGTAATGTAAGAAAATTACCTAAAATGGATGTCTTATATCAAGAGGCATTTTTAAGCCAAATCATTGACTGAATGGTATTTATGGAAAACTTGATAGACACCAGGTGGTATTTATGATACACTACTATCATTATCATCATTGTCATCACTTAATAGTTATTAAGCCCTTACATGTACAAACAGTTTGCTAAGCGTTATTCTTGTTGTTATTATTTATGTTTTTTTGTCATTTAATCCCCATAAACACCTTATGAGCTAGGTAGTATTATTATCACCTTTTATATATATGTGAAAGAAAACCAAGACTTAGAATGATTAAGTAACTTGTTCAAGGCCATATAGTAAATGTTGAAGCCTGATTTTAAATCCAGGAAATTGGATTCCAAAACATGAATTTTTTTTCTTTTTATAATTTTTATTGGCATATAGTTGATTTACAATGTTGTGTTAGTTTCTTCTGTACAGCAAAGTGAATCAGCTATACGTATATATATATCTCCCCTCTTTTTTAGATTATTTTCCCATATAGTCATTACAGAGTACTGAGTAGAGTTCCCTGTGCTATACAGTAGGTCCTTATTAGTTATCTGTTTTATATAAAGCAGTGTGTACATGTCAATCCCAATCTCCTAACTTATCTCTCCTTCCCTTACTGCCTAGTAACCATAAATTTGCAAAACACGAAATTTTAACCACTATACCATAACTGCTTACTGTCAAAGATCCTTCAATGTAGATGAGGAGATAATATATGCATACACCCAGTTGCTTGAATAAAATGTATTCAAGTTAATGTTTTCCTTTTCTCTCCTATGACACATGCACTTTCAAGCAGAGTTGCTGCTACCTAAAAATATATCTCAAATCCATTACCCTGACTAGGTGACCTCCACCTGGTCTATTGTCATAGCTTTATCACTGGTCTCTTTGCTTTCACCTGTGCTTTTTTACCCATAAAGCTAGCATCTTATTTAATATGGAAACACTACAACCATTTCGACTATAATCAAGAATAACACAAAGGTACCCACTACTTACTCTATTATTCAGCATTATACAGAGGTATTACTCAATGCAACAAGAAAAGAGAAAATAATTAGAAGTAATAATAACTGAAATATAAAAAGAAAAACTTCTCAAGGGGGTCAAAAGGTACAAACTTCCAGGTATAAAATAAATAAGTCATGGGGATGTAATGGATAGGCAACTGTCATTAATAATACTGTATTGCATATTTGAAAGTTGCTAAAAGAGCAAATCTTAAAAGTTCTCATTACAAGAAAAGAATTTGTAACTACGTGTGGTGATGGATGCTACCTAGATGTATTGTGATCATTTTGCAATATATACAAATATCAAATGATTTTGTTGTACACCTGAAAGTATTATAATATATGTCAATTACATCTCAATTAAAAAAAAAAAGAAGGAAAACTACCTGTATTTGCAGACGATAGGATAACATATCTGGAAAAACCTAGAGATTCAACATTAAAACTAACTCAAACCCATAAAATAATCCAGTAAAGTAGCAAGATACAGAATCATCATATAGAAATCAATAGCCTTTACAAACACAAATAATAACAGCTAGAAAATATATTGGTAGAGAAATTCCCATTCACAAGAGAAACAAAAAGATGAAATACTTAGGAATAAAATTAACAAAAAATGTACAGACCTCTATGAGGAAAATTTTAAAACACTCCTGAAAGGTTTGACAAAGTACACTCAAGCAAATGAAAAAGTACCCTTTTTCTTGGTTAGAACGTCTCTACAACATAAAGACATCAGTTCTCTCTATGTTAATTTATAAATTAAGAAAAATCCCAATAAAAAATACCATGAAGTTTTTTCTTTCCTGGAGCCAAGTTGATACTAAAATTCATATGGAAAAATAAAACCCAAAATTAGAGAGTATACACTGAAAAAGAAAAACCTAAAAGGGAGGACTAGGGGGGACCACAAATTGAAACATACCATGGACTTCTATCATGAAAACAGTGCAGTACTTGTGCATAAATAGACCAACAGCCCTGTGGAATAGAATAGAAAGTCCAGAAATATATCCAAGTACACATGGAAATTTAGTACATAATAATGCTGGCATCTCAAATCACTGGCACAAAGATAGACTTAGTTTTTTTAGTGGTGCTGGAACAACCAGTTAGCCATTTTAGGAAAACGTTAAAAGAGAGACTATTTTACACCATACATGAGAATAAACCCCAAATAGGTCAGAGGTCTAAATGTAAGAAATGAAACCATATAAGTACTAGAAAAAATTCTGAGTGTAGGAAAAAACTTTCTACCAATGACACAAATCCAGATTTAATGAAATAAAATGTTGATAAAATTGACTATATAAAAAATTTAAAAGTCATCACAAAATTTCCAAAAGCAAAATCAAAATATAACTCACAGGCTTCTCTGGTGACGCAGTGGTTGAGAGTCCGCCTGCTGATGCAGGGGACACAGCTTCGTGTGCCGGTCCGGGAGGATCCCACATGCCGCGGAGCAGCTGGGCCCGTGAGCCATGGCCACTGAGCATGCGCGTCCGGAGCCTGTGCTCTGCAACGGGAGAGACCACAACAGTGAGAGGCCCGCGTAGCGCAAAAAAAAAAAAAAAAAAAATCAATCTACCTATCTATCTATCTATCTATCTATATATAAATAACTCACAAACTGGGAGAAGTATTCCAACATATATCACAGTTAAAAGGCTAATATCTCTATCTTTATAACAACTCCAAAAAATTGAGAAGACCAAAATCTAATAGAAAATGGGTAAAAGTCATGAATAGACTACTATATATATCATATAGATCATGACATATGTATCCCTTAAACATATGAAAAGATGTTCAAACTCATTCATCATACTAGAAACGTAAATTGAAAGTACACTGAGATACTATATTTCACCTATCAAATTGGCAAAAATTATGACAATGCATTCTGTTGGTGAAGCTGTAGGAAAACCGGCACTCTCACTCATTGTGGGTGGGAATGCAAACACATGCAACAGTTATGGTGGGGAATTCAGTAATATCTAACAAACATTATGAATGCATTTACATTTTGACACAGCAGTCCCGCTACCATAAAGATACAATTCCAAAAACAGGAAAATATATATGCACAAGGTTATTCATTGCAGTGTTGTATGCAGTTGCTGCAAAATAGTAGAAGCAATTTAAATGTTCATACATAGGGAAGTGGTTGAATAAACTATGTAAAGTGAAAAGAGTATCTATAGTATGCTAACTTTTGTTTAAGGGAAAAGGGGAAATAAGACAATACATAGTCATCTACTCAGTTGTGCAAAAAGGAAACACAGGAAGGATAATTCAGAAACAAATGATATTTGCTACCTCCAGGGAGTGCATAGGTGTTAGGTAGAAAGGACTAGTGATGATGATGGGATAGAGGTTTTGGAGTAACACTTCTCTCACAATACATCTTTGTTTATAGTTTTGGTATCATATCAATATTGTGGATGTTAAACAAAAATAAAACCAACCAGGATGGGGAAAGTAAAAACTAAAGTGGAGTACAAACAGAAAAAAAAAGAACCTAATGGTATTGTAAATAAATTACATCTCAACACTGAAGGGGAGAGAGGAGAATGACTAACCCAACTAACTTATTAACACAATATTTGGACTATACACCCTCAGGTTTCAGTCCATAAAAACCCACTCTAAACAAACACTGAATTTCCGGCAGAAGGTGTATTTTTCCCTATGGGCTAGCAATTATGAAATACTCATGGGTGTGTATATGCTAGGATTCAGCAATGAGTATAGCATAATATAGAGAAAGGGAGAGAGATTTCTTATTTCCTGAGAAGGGAGTTCCAAATCTGAAAAAAGTGGAGGTTAGAAAGAATTTTGTGGTTTTATATCAGAATTGTAGTTAACAGTATGAGCTCATGGTTTTTCAGATAGATGATAGACAGGTATGAAGATAAAAAGATAACCAGATTTTAGGTAGATATGTATGTGTGTATATATATATATATATATATGTATGTACATATACCCACATATCTGTATATACACACATACATATATGATATACATGTATATAACACATACATGTATGTATATACATAGATATATATGTAAACATGTACATATGTACCTAAGTGTATAGACACACAAACACACCAACATATTCTAGCTTTGTCTATTAAAAGGATCTAAAGCAATGACAATGGCATCCCAGAAGTAATGAGCACCTAGTGTTCAGATCATGGTCTCTGCATATTAAACTCCAGCAAAAGTAACCAGGACTTCTTAGAGAAATGACTGATTCCAGAAATGACTGGTACATGGAAAGAACAAAATGATCCTGAAACATCTTGAGGTGTCAGAAAGTAATGATGAGGTCATGTCAAAATGATATAGATAGCAGCTTGAAGGGGTTCTCAATGGCCAAATCTGGGACAATTTGAGCATCAAAGAAATAATGACAATAATGGTTAATAATCCATTGAATAAAATAAAAATGCATAAGTTCATACTGATATACAGATGAATAAATGGAGGAGTAGGGAAAGCTCTTCTTTGTGGTAAAATGGCAACTAGTAAACATAAAAGGAATCATAGAATTGTAAAATTAGTATTTGTCATCATAGGAAGTAATAATTCAAGCAAGAATCATCAATGAATACTAAATCTAGTGGGTGCAAATTTGGTGAAAAATGGCATATTAAATCATCTCAAAGTATCTCTCCAAAATATACTTATTAATTACAAAAGAAAACATATTAACTTTTGAATTGGGAGACATAACTGATACCATCTTAACCAAATGACCAAAGTTAACACCACATTTAATGGTATCTTCTGATAGGCTGCTTTGAAAGACACAGTATCACTTCCGTGGTGTTCCTGCCAAAGATGCTAAACTGAATATAATCATAAGGAAACAACAGCCAAATCTAAACAGAGGGACAAAATAACCAGCCAACCTTCTTTAAAAATATCAAGGTCATTATAACCTAAGACAAAAGGTCTTCAACAGGACTGAAGAACAGTTTTAGATTAAAAAGGACTAAAGAGACATAACTAAGTGCGATGTGTGATACTGAATTTGTCTTAGGCAGAGATTTCTTTCCTTCTGCTATAAGTCATTATTGGGAAAATGACAAAATTTGAATCAAGTCTATAGATTTGACACTAGGATTATATCAGCACTAATTTATTGATTTTGCCAAATCTACTGTGGTTATGTAAGTGGATACCCTTGTTTTTAAGAAATAAGCACTTAAGTATTTAGAAGTTGAGGGGGCACATGTCAATAATTTTTAATCAAACAATTTAGAAAAGATAATATGTATCTAAAGAAAGAGTGATAGAGCAAATTTGATAATATGTTAACAACTGAAAAATTTGAGTGAAGGGTATTCAGGCCTTCTTTGTACTAGTCTTGCAACTTTTCTATAAATTTGAAAATATTTCAAAATTAAAAGTTAAAAAGGAAAATATATATTATTTAAAATGGGGGAACAGACAAACTAACAGTGGACAAATATTGACATTAGTTCACAATGGGTGATGGCTTCATGGCAGATCACTAGACTGCTCTTTCTACTTTTGTATGTATTTGAAAAGTTTTTTTTTATATATATATATTTATGGAGTATAACTGCTTCAGAATGCTGTGTTAGTTTCTGTTGTACTACAAAGTGAATCAGCCATATGCATACATATATCACCATACCTCCTCCCTCTTAAGCCTCCCTCCACCCTCCCTATCCCACCCCTCTAGGTCATCACAAGGCACCAAGTTGATCTCCCTGTGCTACGCAGCTGCTTCCCACTAGCTATCTCTTTTACATTTGGTAGTGTATATATGTCCATGTCACTCTCTCACTTCATCCCAGCTTACCCTTCCCCCTCCCCGTGTCCTCAAGTCCATTCTCTACGTCTGCATCTTTATTCCTGTCCTGTCCCTAGGCTCTTCAGAACCATTTTTTTTTTTAGATTCCATATATATGTGTTAGCATATGGTATTTGTTTTTCTCTTTCTGACTTACTTCACTCTGTATGACGGACTCTAGGTCCATCCACCTCACTACAAATAACTCAATTTTGTTTCTTTTTATGGCTGAGTAATATTCCACTGTATATATGTGCCACATCTTCTTTATCCAATCATCTGTCAGTGGACACTTAGGTTGCTTCCATGTCCTGGCTATTGTAAATAGTACTACAATGAACATTGTGGTACATGACTCTTTTTGAATTATGGTTTTCTCAGGGTATATGCCCAGTAGTGGGATTGCTGGGTCATAGTTCTATTTTTAGATTTTTAAGGAACTGCCATACTGTTCTCCATAGTGATTGTATCAATTTACATTCCCACCAATAGTGCAGGAGGGTTCCCTTTTCAGCACAGCCTCTCCAGCATTTATTGTTTCTAGATATTTTGATAGTAGCCATTCTGACTGGTGTGAGGTGATACCTCATTGTGGTTTTGATTTGCATTTCTCTAATAATTAGTGGTGTTGAGCATCTTTTCATATGCCTCTTGGCCATCTGCATGTCTTCTTTGGTGAAATGTTTATTTAGGTCTTCCACCCATTTTTTCATTGGGTTGTTTGTTTTTTTGATATTGAGCTCCATGAGCTGTTTGTATATTTTGGAGATTAATCCTTTGTTCATTGTTTCATTTGCAAATATTTTCTCCCATTCTGAAGGTTGTCTTTTCCTCTTGTTTATAGTTTCCTTTGCTGTGCAAAAGCTTTTAAGTTTAATTAGGTCCCACTTGTTTATATTTGTTTTATTTTCATTACTCTAGGAGGTGGATCAAGAAAGATCTTGCTGTGGTTTATGTCAAAGAGTGTTTTTCCTATGTTTTCCTCTAAGAGTTTTACAGTGTCCAGTCTTATATTTAGGTCTTTAATCCATTTTGAGTTTATTTTTGTGTATGGTGTTAGGAAGAGTTCTAATTTCATTCTTTTACATATAGCTGTCCAGTTTTCCCATCACCACTTTTTGAAGAGGCTGTCTTTCCTCCATTGTATGTTCTTGCCTCCTTTGTTGTAAATTAGGTGACCATATGTGCATGGGTTTATCTCTGAGCTTTCTATCATGTACCATTGATCTATATTTCTGTTTTTGTTCCAATACCATACTGTCTTGATTACTGTAGCTTTGTAGTATAGTTTGAAGTAGGGGAGCCTGATTCCTCCAGCTCCGTTTTTCTTTCTCAAGATTGCTTGAGTGCTTGGGTGATAGCTTCATGACAGATCATTAGACTGCTCTCTCTACTTTTGTATGTATTTGAAATTTTAAATAATAAAAAATTATAAAAGCCTATAACTAATTTGATTTAGAAGTTTCAACTCCCCAAAGTATGGAGGAACATATAGAAGTTTTTAGCAACTACTACCAACTTATCTCCATGGCACCTACTTCCTCTTGGGTAATGGGGAATAACTTAGTCAAATTTCATAAACTATCAGTCACTTTTGATTATTAGATGATTCCACTTTTAGGTAAATGTTTTTATAACATTAGATATTTTCATTTATCACAACCTGGTTCAACTTCTTTTTCCTTCTAGATGCTTAGAGCTCTCTACAACTGAGTTAGTCTGATTTTGGGGTCCAAATGTTTGAGGGCATGTGGTCTATTCTTTTTCATCTCTCTCTTCCTCCTCATCCCTCCCCTATCCTTTGTCCACTATGGAAGCAGTGGCTATGGGAAAGGGATATATTTGCTTAGAAAACTATCTGTATCTAGGGATCATCAAAACTATTTCAAAGTTACAACTAAGACTTCTTGGAATTTTAGACCCAGAACAGAATGTAAATGGTGAAACCTTAACAATGTAAAAATAATAGTCATTTAAATAACAAATTACTAGTTAGGACGAAGCAAATTAGAAGTAGTCAATAGCAATGGCCTAAGAATGAAACTGATCAAATTAACAACAACAACAACAACAACAACAACAGAAACCCTCAAACTTAAATTCTTTCAAAGTCATTTTTCTTCTTTAGAAGATGTTTTAGGTATTAATCTCTCTTGTGATGAAGAAATGTTTATCTGAAGTAAATCAATTCCTTCAGTTTTATTTCTGTTCCTCTTTGTTAAACTCAAGTAAAAGAATCATAAAACTTTTAAAATTATATACATAAGGTGTGATGTGAGCAAAGTGGTAAAATAAGATGTCATTAGCTCATTTCCCCCTCTTCAACAATAATCTGGCATCCATCCAGGACAAAAGTGCTTTGTTAACAGCTTTGGGACCCAGGTAGGGATTGTGAAACCTCAGTGCAGTCCAAGACTGAGGACAACCATTTTGAGAAGGCAGGCTTGCACCCAGGTGGCTGGCTCACTGACTGTGGTCCTGTTTACAGACCCTGAAACAGGTCCATATCCTTGAGAACTCAGCTACAGCCCTGTCTGACTTTGGGTCTATCACTAGCACCATATGCCAAGGAACCTGAGAGGAGTCACATTCAACCATGCATCAGTTAAGAGGCATACAGACTTCAGAACCAGCTGTGGACCCTGAAGTGGCCCATGAACCATCTCCAGACCCCCTGAGCCACAGTCCAGGAAACTCTGGATATAAGAACACCAAATTCAGTCAGACTATAGATTCTGAAAGGGCCCTGTATCTGGGCTCAAGCTGGATGCAGCCTCAGTCCATAAACAGTCTAGCTGGCACAGGGACCCAGAAGAAGATACTCCCAGCTATACCCCTGGAGATCCTGAAGAGCCCTATATTCAACTCCAGTCCCTCCCAACCACAGTCCATGAGAAGTACTCCTGGCCCTGGGAACCAGTGGGAGATACTCATGTCTGCACATCAGAAGATTATGAAATGGTTCAATACTTGGCTCTAGCCCTGCCAGCCACAGTCTGGGAACAGCCCAGCTCACTCAGAGACCTGATGTGAGTCATGCCCATCTGTGCCTCCAGGGCCAGGTTTGTAGACCTCAATCTTCACTATGGAAATGGAAACAAGCTTAGGTTTCAGCCTGTGGTTCCATCGCCTTTTGGATGGAACACATTCCAGGGCCAGTCCTGCTTACTCAAAGACCTATCAAATGACCAGGCAGCAACTCTCCCAGGGCCTGGCAGGTGACACACCTGCCCACACACTTGGTAATAGGCCTGCTATCTGAGGGCCCAAATGTGGACCCTAAAGTAGACCCTTGTTCCAGTGCCACCCTACTGAACAACGTACTGGATGCTGTCCCATCCACACAGGGACCAAAGAAGATCCATGTCCATCAAGCCCCTCATAACAAGCCTGCCAACCAGGGACTCTGCTGCAGACTTAGCAACAGCCTTGTAACCGGCTCCAACCAAGCATAACAGTAATTCAGGAGGTAATCCTATCAGCCCAGGGAACATACAGGAAAAGATCTTTACCTGCTATAATCAGACTATAACAACTAGAAAAAGTGTTTGCTTCTTCAAATGCACAGGCACTGATGCAAGGCTACATGGATCATGAAGAATCAGGCAACTATGATACCACCAAAGAAAACTAACAAATCTCTAATAACTGACCCTGAAGAAATGGAGATCTATGAATTCCCTGATAAAAAAAATTAAAAATAATCACCTGAAAGAAACTCAATGAAATGCAAAAGAACACAGGCAACTGAACAAAATCAGGAAAATAATGCAGGCACAAAATGAGAATTTTAAGAAAGAATAGAAACCATAACAAAAAATCCCCCAGAAATCCTGGAGCTGAAGGATATAATCACAGAAGTAAAAATTCAATAGAGAGCTTCCACAACAGATTTTATCATACAGAAGAAAGAATCAGCAAATTTGAAGAGAGATCATTTGAAGTTAGCCAGTTAGAGGAAAAAAAAAAAAGAGTAAATGAAGCCTACATAAAGTATGGGACACCATCAGGGAAACTACATTTGTATCACAGGAGTTCCAGAAAAGAAGAGAGGGAGAATGAGACAGAAAGCATAGTTAAAGACACAATAGCTGAAAAATTTCCAAATCCAGGGAGAGAGATGGACATCCAGGTACAAGAAGTTCAAAGGACATCAAGTAAGATCAACCCAGAGAAGATTACTCCAAGATACATTATAATCAAAATATTAAAAGTTAAAGACAAAGAGAGAATTTTGAAAGCAGCAAAGAAAAATAACTCATCATATAGAAAAGAACCTCCATAAGGATATTGGTGGTTTTCTCTACAGAAATTTTGCAGGCCAGGAGGGAGTGGGAAGATATATTCACACTGCTGAAATTTCTAAAATGCCAATTAAGAACACTATACTTAGCAAGAGTGTCCTTCAGAAATGAAGGAGAAATAAGAACATTCCCAGACAAACAAAAGTTATGGGAGTTCATCACCACTAGACCTACCTTACAAAAAATACTAAAGGGAGTTCTTCACATTGAAATGAAAGGACACTAAGTAATGACATAAAAACATGTAAGTATAAAACTCACTGGTAAAGGTAAGTATATAGTTAAATTCATAATATGCTAATACTATGATGATGCTGTATACATCACTTTTATTTCTAAATAAAAGTTAAAAAACAGTAATATTAAAATAACAAGAGCTACAATAATTTGTTAATAGGTGCACAATATTAAAAGATGTAAAGTGTGAAATCAATAACATAAAATGTGGGGGGAGAAGAAGCAAAAGTGTAGAGTTTACATATACAATTAAAGCTAAATTGTTATCTGATTAAAATAAATTGTTATACCTGTAACATGTTTTCTGTAAGTCTCATGTTAAGCACAAAGCAAAAATCTATAGTAGATACACAAAAGTTAAAGAGATAGGAATTAAAGCATATCACTACAAAAAATATATCACAAAGGAAGATAGCAAGAAAGAAAAGGAAAAAGGAACTAAAGAAACAGTCAGAAACAATGAACAAAACAGCAAAAGTAAGTCCTAAATTATCAATAATTACTTGAAATGTAAATGGACCAAGTTCTCCAATCAAGAGACATAGAGTACCGGGAGATATATATATATGTAAACCCACAACACCCAACTATATGCTACCTAAAAGAAACACACTTTAGCTTTAAGGAAACAGATAAGTTGAAAATGAAGGATGGAAAAAGATATTCCCTGTAAATGTTAACCAAAAGAGAGTAGGAGTGGCTATAGTTATATCAGATAAAATAGACTTTCAGACAAAATCATTCATAAGAGACAAAGAAAGTCACTATATAGTGACAAAAAAATCAATTCATCAAGAGGATATAACAATTATAAATATATATGCACTCAGTTTTGGAGAACCTAAATATTTAAAGTAAATATTAACAGAACTGAAGGGAGAAATAGCATAAAATCATATTTGGGGGCTTCACACCACTTTCAACATTGGATAGATCATGCAGCCAGAAAATTAATAAGGAAACAGAGGACATGAATACAGCTACAGAACAAATGGAACTCAGATATACAGAGCATTTCAACAAACAGCATGAGAATATACTTTCTTCTCAAGCACACATGGAACATTCTCCATGACAGATTATATGTTTGGCCACAAAGGAAGCCTTAACAAATCCAAAAAGATCAAAATCACATCTAGTTATCTTTTCCAATCACAATGGTATGAAATTATAAATGAATACAGGTTGAAAATTGGAAAATTCACAAACATGGAAAAATTAAACAGCACACTCCTGAACAACCCATGGGTGAAATAAATTAAAAGAGAAGTCAGAAAGTATCTTGAATAAAATGAAAGAGAAAATACAACACACCAAAACTTATGGGAAGAAGTAAAAACAGTTCTAAGAGGGAAATTTATAGTGATGTAAAGGCCTACATTACAGAAAAAAACGATCTCAAATAAAGAACCTAGCTTTATACCTCAAGAAATAAGAAAAACAGGGGCTCTGGTGGTGCAGTGGTTGAGAGTCCACCTGCCGATGCAAGGAACACGGGTTCGAGCCCCGGTCTGGGAAGATCCCACATGCCGTGGAGCAGCTGGGCCCGTGGGCCATGGCCGCTGAGCCTGCGTATCCAGAGCCTGTGCTCCGCAATGGGAGAGGCCACAACAGTGAGAGGCCCGCATACCGCAAAAAAAAAAAAAGAAAGAAGAAAAACAAAGTCCAAAGTTAGCAAAGGGAAGCAAAAAATAAATATTAGAGCAGAAATAAATGAAATAGAATCTAAAAAGACAATAGAAAAATCAATGAAACTGAGTTTCTATTTTAAAAAGAGAAATTGGACAAATCTTTAGCCAAACTAACCCAGAAAAAAAGAGAAGACTCAAATAAAATTATACATGAAAAGGCAGACAATACAACTGATACCAGAGAAATACAAAAGATCCTAAGAGGCTATTATGAACAATTATACACCAACAAGCTGGATGACCTAGAATAAATCGATAATTTCCTAGAAACATAGACTAGGCTGAATTATGAAGAAACAGAAAATCTGAATAGAGCAGTAACGACAGGTAGTAATTTTGAAACACTCCAAAAAAGAAAAATCCAGGACCAGATGGTTTTACTAGTGAATTCCAACAAAAATTTAGAGAAGAATTAATGCTAATCCTCCTCAAACTCTTCCAAAACATTAAAGATGAGGGAACACTCTCAAACTCATTTTAGAAGGACAGAATTACCCTGATACCAAAGCCAGATAAGGACAGTACAAGAATAGAAAACCACAGGCCAATATCCCTGATGAATATATGTGCAAAAATGCTCACAATATTCTAGCAAACCAAATTAAACAGTATATTAAAAGGATCATAAACCATGATGAAATGGGATTAATTCCTGGAATTCAAGAATGTTACCACATATGAAAATCAATATACGTGATACACAACATTAATAGAATGAAGGATTAACATTACATGATCCTCTCAATAGATGCAGAAAAAGTGTTTGACAAAAGTTAACACTCTTTAATGATAAAAGCTCTCAATAAATTGGTTATAGAAGGAATGTACCCCAACATATTAAAGGCCATACATGACAAACCAACAGATAACATCATGCGAAGGTGAAAAGCTGAAAGCTATTCCTCTAAAATCAAGAGAAGGACAAGGGTGCCCACTCTAATCATTCCTATTCAACAAAGTACTAGAAGTCCTTGCCAGAGCATTAGGCAAGTAAAAGAAATAAAAGGCACACAAATTGGGGGAAAAAAGAAGTAAAATTATCTCTGCAGATTACATGATCTCATACATAGAAAACCCTAGAGACTCTACCAAAAATCGGTTAGAACTAATCCATGAAGTCAATAAAGTTGCACGTACAAAATTAGCATACACAAATGAGTTGCATTTCTATATGCAAACAATAAAGTATCTGAAAAAGAAATTAAAAAAAAACAATCCCATTCACAACAGCATCAAATACAATCAAATACTTTGAAAGAAATTTAATCAAGAAGGTGACATATCTGTACACTGAAAACTATAGGACACTGATGAAAGAAACTGAAAAAGACATATATAAATAGAAAGATATCCTGTGTTTTTGGATTAGAACAATTGAAGTTGTTAAAATGTCCTTAATACTCAACGTCATCTATAGATTATATACAATCTCTAACAAGATTCTAATGGCGTTTCTTACAGAAATAGAAAAACAATCCTAAAATTCCTATGGAACCACAGAAGACCCCAAATAGCCAAAGCAATCTTCAAAGAATGGAACAAAATTGGAGCTATCACACTTGCTGATTTTACACTATATACTACAAAGCTAGAGTAATCAAAAAAGTATGATGCTGACATTAAAAAAAGATGCATAGTCCTATGGAACAGAATTGAGAGTCCAGAAATAAACCTATACATATATGGTCAACTAATATTTGACAAGGGAGCCAACAATACTCAGTGGGGAAAAGAAAGTCTTTTCAATCAGTGGTCTGGGAAAACCAGATATTCACATGCAAAATAATGAAATTGGACCTCTATCTTACACTACTCACAAAAATTAACTCAAAATGAATAAAAGACTTAAATGTAAGATGTGAAACAGTAAAACACTGAGAAGGAAATGTAGGAAAAAGTCTCCTTGAAATTGCTCTTAGCAACGATATTTTGGATATGATACCAAAAGCACAAGAAACAAAAACAAACAAGTGGGATTACATCAAACAAAATCTTATGAACAGCAAAAAACAGTCAACAAAATGAAGAGGCAACCTACAGAATGAGAGAAAATATCTGCAAACTATTTATCAGATAAGGGGTTAATATCAAAAATATATAAGAAACTCATAAAACTCAATAACAAAAAATAATAATAATAATACAATTTAAAAATGGGCAGAGGACCTGAATAGACATTTTTCCAAAGACATACAAACAGCCAACAGGTAAAAGAAAAGATGCTCAAAAGCACCAATCATCAGGGAAATGTAAGTCAAAACCATGATAAGATATCACCTCATGCCTATTCAAATGGCTAGTATAAAAAAAAAAAAAACAGGAGATAACAATTGTTGGCAAGGATGTGGAGAAATGGGGACATTTATGCACTGTTGGTAGGAATGTAAATTGGTGTAGCCATTATGGGGGACAATACAGAAGTTCCTCAAAATTTTAAAAATAGAACTACTATATGACCAAGCAATCCCACTTTTGGATATATATACTAGGAAACAAAATCACTATTTCTAAGAGACATCTGCATCCCCATATCCATCACATTATTCACAATAGCCAAGACATGGAAACAATCTAAGAGTCCATCAATACATAGATAAAGAAAATGTGGTGTATACATACAATGGAATACTATTCAGCCATAAAAAAGAAGGAAACCCAGCCATTTGCTACCACATGGATGGACCTGAGGGCATTACGTTAAGTGAAATAAGTCAGACAGAAAAAGACAAATACTGTAAGATCTTAGTTATATGTGTAATTTTTAAAAGCTAAACTCACAGAACAGAGATAAGAATGGTGGTTGCCAGGGGCAGAGGAGAGGGGGAAATGGGAAGATGTTGGTCAAAAGGTATAAACTTTTAGTTTTAAGATGAATGAGTTCTGAGGATCTTACATTCGGCAGTGATTATAGTTAACAACAGTATATTATATCCTTGAAATTTGCTAAGAAAGTAAATTATAAATGTTCTCATCACAAAAAAATTGTAATTATATGAGGTGATAGATGTGTTAATTAGCCCTATTGTGGTAATCATTTAGCAATATATGGTGTATGAAGTAATTGTGTCATACATCTTAAATTTACACAATATTATATATCAATTATATCTCAATAAAGCTGGAAAAAATAAGTAAAATTATAAATTTATCATTTTATATATATATTCATTCTTATATCCTTCCATATTTACCCCTCTATGTAGATTTCTATCTTTTTACTTTTCAATCTGTATATTGCATAGGTGAGATGTATATCTGAAATATTTTTATCAACTTAATAATATTTATTAAATGATGGAGTTTTGCAAAAAAAGTTTACATTTTCTTCATATTCTTCCATATTTCTTGAATTTTAAGATAATTGTCATCATTTTTTAAAAATGAAGTCATTATTACTTTTCAAAACAATCAATTTATACTACAGTGTCATAGCACTTTTCAGGTAGTTTGAAACCCACTTTAAATCACAATTCTAATTCCATGATGGCTTCCACCCAAACTCATAGAATAAAGGCACAGGCTCTTTGGAACAAAGCAATATACCATTATAATAGCCTTAATTTAAAGCACCTAAAATGTTGAGTGTAATATATTTAACTATATAATTGTAATGGAGTTTAAGTAGAATTTCTGAATTTGCTACTCATGGATTATGCCAAATTATTAGCTGAGAGAACTAAAGCCCTTCACTATCATAAGCAATTCCCTTCCAGGAGAGTTAAGTGTAAGGAGGACAGAAGTGGAGGAATCTTTTAACTAGCAAGAAGAGCTCCAGTAAAGTCTACTTTGCTGCAAATTCAATAATACAGGAAGCTAGGACTAGTATCACTAACGAGAAAGTGTATGCCAAAATACTGTAAACAGACAGCACCACTAGCTGAGAGGAAATCATCTCAAACATAGCAGATAGGAAAGCAAAAATCAAGTCCCTGAGGATACCTGTAAAAAGCACATGCATATTACTAACAAGCTCTCTATTAGGGCATAGACTCAAAATTTAACTTATGCAGAATTCAAAAAGTATTCTAACATTCTAGGGTTTAAAAAAAAGTGATTAATAGTGATGACAGGGCTTCCCTAGTGGCGCAGTGGTTGAGAGTCCGTCTGCCGATGCAGGGGACATGAGTTCGTGCCGCGGTCCAGGAGGATCCCACATGCAGCGGAGCGGCTGGGCCCGTGAGCCATGGCCACTGAGCCTGCGCATCCGGAGCCTGTGCTCCGCAACGGAAGAGGTCACAACAGTGAGAGGCCCACGTACCACAAAAAAAAAAAAAAAAAAAAAAAAAAAAAAAAATAGTGATGACATTGTCTATTGTTTGAAATATTACTAATAAACGTGGAAATTTATTATCTCCGAATTGCATTATTTATGGATCTTTAGACTTCTTACATATTTGGCAACTCAGACACCATCATAATGGCCTAGAATATATCTAATGAGGGACTTCCCTGGTGGTCCACTGGTAAGGAATCTGCCTTCCAATGCAGGGGACGTGGGTTCAATCCCTGGTCAGGGAATAAGATCCCACATGCCGCAGGGCAACTAAGCCCACGCGCCACAACTACTGAGGTCACGTGCCTCAACTAGAGAGAGAGCCTGTGTGATGTAAACTACAGAGCCCACGCACCCTGGAGCCCATACACCACAACTAGAGAGAGAAAACCCGCATGCTACAACTAGAGAGAAGCCCACGCGCCATAATGAAGAGCCCGTGCCGCAATGAAAAGATCCCGCATGCCTCAGTAAAGACCCCACATGCTGCAACTAAGACCCCATGCGGTCAAAAAAATAAAGAAAATAAATAAAAATAATTTAAAAAACAGAATACATCTAATGAAATATGGTAATGTCACCATAGGCCATCATGTAATGTCATTAAAATTATATTAAAGAAAACCAAAAAGGCATGAAAATTACAGCTTGCTAAATGTGTCTTGAGTAAAGAAACGAATATGCTACTGAAATAAATGTGCCAGTTTCCAGCAAACATTAGATACCAATTTTCAAGATGATTGCACATAAGCTCAAAGGCTTAACAAAAATTATATAGACTGCTTGTAAAGAATAAAAATCAGTTAGTATAAACATACCTATCAACTTAAAATGTGTTTATTGTTTCTGATCCTCTTATCATATCTGTCCACTCTCCCATTTTATTTTTCTTCTTCTAGTAGTTACCTGTTTCTTCCATTGCATCTCATATGTACCATATTGTGTATCCTTTCAAATCTAATAGATCTTACATACACACTTGCTTTTTTTTTTTTTTTTTTTTTTTGCGGTACACGGGCCTCTCACTGTTGTGGCCTCTCCTGTTGCGGAGCACAGGCTCCGGATGCGCAGGCTCAGCGGCCATGGCTTATGGGCCCAGCTGCTCCGCAGCATGTGGGATCTTCCCGGACCAGGGCACGAACCCGTGTCCCCTGCATCGGCAGGTGGACTCTCAACCACTGCACCACCAGGGAAGCCCCACACTTGCTACTTTTAACCTCAAATTATTATTGAACCTGTATTTCTCTCTTCTACTGTAAGATGAAAAACTTACATGCCCATTTAATTCCCTTAATCCTATCAACCAAAACCCATTTATGTTAGAAAACTGATATCACTAACACTTCAATTTACAAATTATGTTTTTATTTTCATGAAATGATATTCATAAAATTAGGTTGTGTTTTATTATATTTATCTATTTTCAGTGCTCACCACTCATTCCATATGCCATGACTTTCCTTTTCTGAAGATATTTATGTTTATTCATCTTTTTATTTCTCCCCATGGTCTCTAAGTAATGACTTGTACTTTTTGCCTTTTCTACTACATATTTTTTAATCCTAACTCTGAATAAGATAATATTTCAATCATCTCTTTCTTCTGCTTAGACCCTATTTGGGGCTTTTGTTAACAGTAGAAGTTTATAGTTTATGATATAGCTCTCTCTTCCAGTTGAATCAATGGTTTCTTTAGACCACAACTAGGTCATGCCTAAATTTTTGGTAGTAAATTGACTATATGCACTTGAAATATACTTCTGACACAATTTTATCCATTAAAAAATAAGTTCCCATCAAATTCACTTTATATTTTAGCACAATTTTGCTACTTTATTTGACTATTTCATTACCTTCCTCCCACCCACCATCTGCACTTTGCCTCGTAAACGGTAGAGCTTAAACTGGTAAGTCTCACTGACAGTTTACCTCTTCCACATGCAGAACTCAAATATACCTGGTGGAAATACTTGAAGACATTCATAAGCTAAGTCATTAAACTGACTTTTTTAAAAATAATGAGAGGTATCCATTCCCAGTCCTCTTATCAACAACATTTTTCAGAGAACAAGTCAATAACAATTTAATGTAATTTTTTGATCAATTTTATGTAAGTCTTCTATTATAAGAAGAGGAAATTAGATGTAATTCTTTAAGTTCACATAATATTTGATATGATAATTTTGCCTGGAATATTAATTGCCTTTCTTTGGGACTTTCAGGGATTGTATTTGGTAATCCAAGGGTCCTAGCTGATTTCAAAAGTTAATTTTGCAAACTAAATAATTAGTAGATTCCCATTTAAATAATCAATTAAAAGACACATTGTCTTTTAATATATACAGCTCAACAGAGATCAAAAATTAAAGAAAATATTTCTGAAAAGTACTATATTGAGAAACATTAAGTATGACACAACAGAATGTGATCAACTGTAAATGTATCAAATATGGTATTAAAATAACAAAGTATGCAAGGCTATATTTCTGCAATAAAATGTCCAGTGAGTGTGAATCATAAATATCAGGAAAGAAAAAATAATGACCAATACCAAAATATAAGAAAGCAACTCTTATCTCTACAAGGCCCTCCACAGGCATTCATCACACACATATTTCCATTTACTACACTTACCAACACACCAGAAAAAAAAATACAGCATCACCATGATTGCTTTGATTCCTAAATAGTAGTTTTATGATAAAAAATAAAAATCAGTTTGTTGATGATTTTTTAGTTTGAGCTTATTTTAAAAATGGATAATAACACAAAGAGATTGAAAGATATACCATGTTCTTGAATCAGAAAGAAGAATCAACATTGTTAAAATGACCATACTACCCAAGGCAATCTACAGATTCAATGCAACCCCTATCAAATTAGCAGTGGCATTTTTCACAGAACTAGAACAAAAAATTTTTAAATTTGTATAGAAACACAAAACACCCCAAGTGGCCAAAACAATCTTGAGAAAAAAGAATGGAGCTAGAGGAATCACACTCCCTGACTTCAGACTATACTACAAAGCTACAGACATCAAAACAGTATGGTACTGGCATAAAAACAGACATATAGAGCAATGAAACTGGAGAGAAAGCCCAGAAATAAACCCATGCACTTATGGTCAATTAATCTATGACAAAGGAGGCAAGAATATACAATGGAGAAAAGACAGTTACTTCAATAGGTGGTGCTGGGATAACTGAACAACTACATGTAAAAGAATGAAATTAGAACATTTTCTAATGCAATATACAAAAAAAAATACAATATACAAAAAAAAGACTTAAATGGAAGACCAGATACTATAAAACTCCTAAAGGAAAGCATAAGAAGGACACTCTTTGACATAATAACAGCAATACTTTTTTGGATTCATCTCCTAGAGTAATGAAAATAAAAACAAAAATAAACAACTGGGACCTAATTAAACTCAAAAGCTTTGCACCACAAAGGAAACCATAAACAAAACGAAAAGACAACCTACAGACTGGAAGAAAACATTTGCAAATGATGAAACCAAGAAGGGATTAATTTCAAAAATATACAAATACCTTATATAGTTTAATATCATATAAACAAACAACCCAATCAAAAAATGGGCAGAAGACCTATATAGAATTTCAACAAAGAAGACATACAGATAGCCAACAGGCACATGAAAAGATGCTCAATATTGCTAATTACTAGAGAAATGCAAATCAAAGCTACAGGGAGGTATCACCTCATACCAGTCAGAATGGTCATCATTAAAAAGTCTACAAATAATAAATGCTGGAAAGGGTGGGGATAAAAAGAAACCCTCCTATGCTACTGGTGGAAATGTAAATTGGTGCAGCCACCATGGAGAACAGTATGGAGGTTTCTTAAAAATATAAAAATAGAGTTACCATATGATCCTGCAATCCCACTCCTGCGCATATACCCAGAGAAGATACATGAACCCCAATATTCACAGTAGCACTATTTACAATAGCTAAGACATGGAAGGAACCTAAATGTCCATTGACAGGTGAATGAAGATATGGTGTATATGTATATATGTATATATTGATATATATATATATATAATGGAATATTACTCAACCATAAGAAAGAATGGAAAGGTTTCTGGGAAGATGGCGGAAGAGTAAGAGACCACCTTCCTCCCCACAGATACACCAGAAATACATCTACACGTGGAACAACTCCTACAGAACACCTACTGAACGCTGGCAGAAGACCTCAGACCTCCCAAAAGGCAAGAAACCCCCCACATACCTGGGAAGGGCAAAAGAAAAAAGAATAAACAGAGACAAAAGGATAGGGACAGGAACTGCACCAGTCGGGGGGAGCTGTGAAGGAGGAAAGGTTTCCACACACTCGGAAGCCCCTTCACGGGCGGAGACTGCAGGTGGCGGAGGGGGAAAGTTTCAGAGCTATGGAGGAGAGCGCAGCCACAGGGGTGCGGAGGGCAAAGTAGAGAGATTCCCGCACAGAGAATCAGGGCCGACCGGCACTCAACAGCCCGAGAGGCTTGTCTGCTCAACCACCGAGGTGGCTGGGCTGGGAGTTGAGGTTTGGGCTTCGGTCGGAGTGCCGGGAGAGGACTGGGGTTGGTGGTGTGAACAAAGCCTGCAGGGGGTTAGTGCGCCACGGCTAGCCAGGAGAGAGTCTGGGGAAAAGTCTGGACCTGCCGAAGAGGCAAGAGACTTTTTCTTACCTCTTTGTTTCCTGGTGCGCGAGGAGAGGGGATTAAGAGCGCTGCCTAAAGGAGCTCCAGAGACCGGCGCGAGCCGCGGCTAAAAGCGTGGACCCCAGAGACGGTAATGAGACGCTAAGGCTGCTGCTGCTGCCACCAAAAAGCCTGTGTGTGAGCAGAGGTCACTATCCACACCCCCTTCCGGGGAGCCTGTGCAGCCCGCCACTGCCAGGGTCCCGGGATCCAGGGTCAACTCCTCCGGGAGAACGCACGGCGCGCCTCAGGCTGGTGCAACTTCACACTGGCCTCTGCCGCCGCAGGCTTGCCCCGCACTCCGTGCCCCTCCCTCCCCCAGGCTTGAGTGAGCCAGACCCCCGAATCAGTGGCTCCTTTAACCCCGTACTGTCTGAGCGAAGAACAGATGCTCTCTGGCGACCTACACGCAGATGCAGGGCCATATCCAAAGCTGAGCCACTGAGAGCTGTGAGAACAATGAAGAAAAAGGGATATCTCTCCCAGCAGCCTCAGAAGCAGCAGATTAAAGCTCCACAATCAACTTGATGTACCTGCATCTGTGGAATACATGAATAGACAACGAAACATCCCAAATTAAGGAGATGGACTTTGAGAGCAAGATTTATTATTTTTTTCCCCTTTTCCTCTTTTTGTGAGTGTGTATGTGTATCCTTCTGTGTGAGATTTTGTCTGTACAGCTTTGCTTCCACCATTTGTCCTAGGGTTTTTTCCATCCATTTTTTAAAAATTTTTTTTCTTAATACTTATTTTTTATTTTAATAATTTTATTTTACTTTATCTTCTTTCTTTCCCTCCTTCCCTCTTTAGACAATGAATCATCCCAAATTGAGGAGGTTGACTTTGGGAGCAAGATTCATGATTTTTTCCCCTTTTCCTCTTTTTGTGAGTGTGTATGCATATGCTTCTGTATGAGAATTTGTCTGTATAGCTTTCCTTCCACCATTTGTCTTCGGGTTCTATCCGTCAGTTTTACTTTTTGTTTTTTAATTTTTTTCTTTTTTATCTCTTAATAATTATTTTTTTGTTTTAATAACTTTATTATATTTTATCTTACTTTATTTTATTTTACTTTATCTTTTCCTTTCCTTTCTTCCCTCCTTCCTTCCTTCCTCCCTCCCTCCCTCCTTTCTTTCTTTCTTTCTTTCTCTCACTCTACTTCTAATAAATCTTTCTTTCTATTTTTTCTCCCTTTTATTCTGAGCCGAGTGGATGAAAGGCTCTTGGTTCAGCCCCCAGGAGTCAGTGCTGTGCCTCTGAGGAGGGAGAGCCAACTTCAGGAAACTGGTCAACAAGAGACCTCCCAGCTGCACGTAATATCAAACGGTGAAAATCTCCCAGAGATCTCCATCTCAACACCAGCACCCAGCTTCACTCAACAACCAGCAAGCTACAGTGCTGGACATCCTATGCCAAACAACTAGCAAGACAGGAACACAAACCCACCCATTAGCAGAGAGGCTACCTAAAATCAAAATAAGTCCAAAGACACCCCAAAACACACGACCAGATGTGGACCTGCCAACCAGAAAGACAAGATCCGGCCTCATCCACCAGAACACAGGCACTAGTCCCCTCCACCAGGAAGCCTACACAACCAACTGAACCAACCTTAGCCACTGGGGACAGACACCAAAAACAATGGGAACTAAGAATGTGCAGCCTGTGAAAAGGAGACCCCAAACACAGTAAGATAAGCAAAATGAGAAACAGAAAAACACACAGCAGATGACGGAGCAAGATAAAAACCGACCAGACCTAACAAATGAAGAGGAAATAGGCAGTCTACCTGAAAAAGAATTCAGAATAATGATAGTGAAGATGACACAAAATCTTGGAAATAGAATAGACAAAATGCAAGAAACATTTAACAAGGACCTAGAAGAACTAAAGATGAAACAAACAATGATGAACAACACAATAAATGAAATTAAAAATATTCTAGATGGGATCAATAGCAGAATAACTGAGGCAGAAGAATGGATAAGTGACCTGGAAGATAAAATACTGGAAATAACTACTGCAGAGCAGAATAAAGATAAAAGAATGAAAAGAACTGAGGACAGTCTCAGAGACCTCTGGGACAACATCAAATGTACCAACATTCGAATTATAGGGGTTCCAGAAGAAGAAGAGAAAAAGAAAGGGACTGAGAAAATATTTGAAGAGATTATAGTTGAAAACTTCCCTAATATGGGAAAGGAAACAGTTAATCAAGTCCAGGAAGCACAGAAAGTCCCATACAGGATAAATCCAAGGAGAAATACACCAAGACACATATTAATCAAACTGTCAAAAACTAAATACAAAGAAAACATATTAAAATCAGCAAAGGAAAAACAACAAATAACACACAAGGGAATCCCCATAAGGGTAACAGCTGATCTTTCAGCAGAAACTCTGCAAGCCAGAAGGGACTGGCGGGACATATTTAAAGTGATGAAGGAAAAAACCTGCAACCAAGATTACTCTATCCAGCAAGGATCTCATTCACATTTGATGGAGAAAATAAAACCTTTACAGACAAGCAAAAGCTGAGAGAGTTCAGCACCACCAAACCAGCTTTACAAAAACTGCTAAAGGAACTACTCTAGGCAAGAAACACAGAGAAGGAAAAGACCTACAATAACAAACCCAAAACAATTAAGAAAATGGGAATAGGAACATACATATTGATAATTACCTTAAATTTAAATGGATTAAATGCTCCCACCAAAAGACACAGACTGGTTGAATGGATACAAAAACAAGACCCATATATTTCATGTCTACAAGAGACCCACTACAGACCTAGACACACATACAGACTGAAAGTGAGGGGATGGAAAAAGATATTTCATGCAAATGGAAACCAAAAGAAAGCTGGAGTAGCAATTCTCATATCAGACAAAATAGACTTTAAAGTAAAGACTATTAGAGGAGACAAAGAATGCTACATAATGATCAAGGGATCAATCCAAGAAGAAGATATAACAATTGTAAATATTTATGCACCCAACAATGGATCACCTCAATACATAAGGTAAATACTAACAGCCATAAAAGGGGAAATCGACAGTAACACATTCATAGTAGGGGACTTTAACACCCCACTTTCACCAATGGACAGATCATCCAAAATGAAAATAAATAAGGAAACACAAGCTTTAAATGATACATTAAACAAGATGGACTTAATTGATATTTATAGGACCTTACATCCAAAAACAACAGAATACACATTTTTCTCAAGTGCTCATGGAACATTCTCCAGGATAGATCAAATCTCGGGTCACAAATCAAGCCTTGGTAAATTTAAGAAAATTGAAATTGTATCAAGTATCTTTTCCGACCACAGCGTTATGAGACGAGATATCAATTACAGGAAAAATCTGTAAAAAAATACAAACACATGGAGGCTAAACAATACAATACTTAATAATGAAGTGATCACTGAAGAAATCAAAGAGAAAATAAAAAAATACATAGAAACAAATGACAAACAAATGGAGAAACGACAACCCAAAATCTATGGGAGGCAGCAAAAGCACTTCTAAGAGGGAAGTTTATAGCGATACAAGCCCACCTTAAGAAGCAGGAAACATCTCGAATAAACAACCTAACCTTGAACCTAAAGCAATTAGAGAAAGAAGAACAAAAAAACCCCAAAGTTAGCAGAAGGAAAGAAATCATAAATATCACATCAGAAATAAATAAAAAAGAAATGAAGAAAATGATAGCAAGGATCAATAAAACTAAAAGCTGGTTCTTTGAGAAGATAAACAAAATAGATAAACCATTAGCCAGACTCATCAAGAAAAAAAGGGAGAAGACTCAAATCAATAGAATTAGAAATGAAAAAGGAGAAGTAACAACTGACACTGCAGAAATACAAAAGATCATGAGAGATTACTACAAGCAACTCTATGCCAATAAAATGGACAACCTGGAAGAAATGGACAAATTCTTAGAAATGCACAACCTGCCAAGACTGAATCAGGAAGAAATAGAAAATATGAACAGAACAATCACAAGCACTGAAATTGAAACTGTGATTAAAAATCTTCCAACAAACAAAAGCCCAGGACCAGATGGCTTCACAGGCGAATTCTATCAAACATTTAGAGAAGAGCTAACACCTATCCTTCTCAAACTCTTCCAAAATATCGCAGAGGGAGGAACACTCCCAAATTCATTCTACAAGGCCACCATCACCCTGATACCAAAACCAGACAAGGATGTCACAAAGAAAGAAAACTACAGGCCAATATCACTGATGAACATACATGCAAAAATTCTTAATAAAATGCTAGCAAAAAGAATCCAACAGCACATTAAATTGATCATACACCATGATCAAGTGGGGATTATTCCAGGAATGCAAGGATTCTTCAATATATGCAAATCAATCAACGTGATACACCATATTAACAAATTGAAGGAGAAAAACCATATGATCATCTCAATAGATGCAGAGAATGCTTTTGACAAAATTCAACACCCATTTATGATAAAAACCCACCAGAATGTAGGCATAGAGGGAACTTTCCTCAACATAATAAAGGCCATATATGACAAACCCACTGCCAACATCATCCTCAATGGTGAAAAACTGAAAGCATTTCCACTAAGATCAGGAACAAGACAAGGTTGCCCACTCTCACCACTCTTATTCAACATAGTTTTGGAAGTTTTAGCCATAGCAATCAGAGAAGAAAAGGAAATAAAAGGAATCCAAATCAGAAAAGAAGAAGTAAAGCTGTCACTGTTTGCAGATGACATGATACTATACGTAGAGAATCCTAAACATGCTAGTAGAAAACTACTAGAGCTAATCAATGAATTTGGTAAGGTAGCAGGATACAAAATTAATGCACAGAAATCTGTGGCATTCCTATACCCTAATGATGAAAAATCTGAAAGTGAAATCAAGAAAACACTCCCATTTACCATTGCAACAAAAAGAATAAATATCTAGGAATAAACCTACCTAAGGAGACAAAAGACCTGTATGCAGAAAATTATAAGACACTGATGTAAGAAAATAAGGATGATACAAATAGACGGAGAAATATACCATGTTCTTGGATTGGAAGAATCAACATTGTGAAAATGACTCTACTACCCAAAGCAATCTACAGATTCAGTGCAATCCCTATCAAACTACCACTGGCCTTTTTCACAGAACTAGAACAAAAACTTTCACAATTTTTATGGAAACACAAAAGCCCCCAAATTGCCAAAGCAATCTTGAGAACAAAAAACGGAGCTGGAGGAATCAGGCTCCCTGACTTCAGATTATACTACAAAGCTACAGTAATGAAGACAGTATGGCACTGGCGCAAAAACAGAAAGATAGATCAATGGAACAGGACAGAAAGCACAGAGATAAACCCACGCACATAAGGTCACCTTATCTTTGATAAAGGAGGCAGGAATGTACAGTGGAGAAAGGACAGCCTCTTCAATAAGTGGTGCTGGGAAAACTGGACAGGTACATGTAAAAGGATGAGATTAGATCACTCCCTAATTCCATACACAAAAATAAGCTCAAAATGGATTAAAGACCTAAATGTAAGGCCAGAAACTATAAAACTCTTAGAGGAAAACATAGGGAGAACACTCGGTGACATAAATCACAGCAAGATCCTTTTTGACCCATCTCCTAGAAAAATGGAAATAAAAACAAAAATAAACAAATGGGACCTAATGAAACTTCAAAGCTTTTGCACAGCAAAGGAATCCATAAACAAGACCAAAAGATAATCCTCAGAATGGGAGAAAATATTTGCAAATGAAGCAACTGACAAAGGATTAATCTCCAAAATTTATGAGCAGCTCATGCAGCTCAATAACAAAAAACCAAACAACCCAATCCAAAAATGGGCAGAAGACCTAAATAGACATTTCTCCAAAGAAGATATACAGAGTGGCAACAAACCATGAAAGAATGCTCAACATCATTAATCATTAGAGAAATGCAAATCAAAACTATAATGAGATATCATCTCACACCAGTCAGAATGGCCATCATCAAAAAATCTAGAAACAATAAATGCTGGAGAGGGTGTGGAGAAAAGGGAACTCTCTTGCACTGTTTGTGGGAATGTAAATTGATACAGCCACTGTGGAGGACAGTATGGAGGTTCCTTTAAAAACTACAAATAGAACTACCATATGACCCAGCAATTCCACTACTGAGCATACACCCTGAGAAAACCATAATTCAAAAAGAGTCATGTACCAAAATGTTCATTGCAGCTCTATTTACAATTGCCCGGAGATGGAAACAATCTAAGTGTCCATCATCAGATGAATGGATAAAGAAGATGTGGCACATATATACAATGGAATATTACTCAGCCATAAAAAGAAATGAAATTGAGCTATTTGCAATGAGGTGGATAGACCTAGATTCTGCCATACAGAGTGAAGTAAGTCAGAAAGAGAAAGACAAATATTGTATGCTAACACATATATATATAATTTTTAAAAAATGTCATAACGGACCTAGGGGTAAGACAGGAATAAAGACACAGACCTACTAGAGAATGGACTTGAGGATATGGGGAGGAGGAAGGCTAAACTTGACAAAGCGAGAGAGAGGCATGGACATATATACACTACCAGTCGTAAGGTAGATTGCTAGCGGTAAGCAGCTGCATGGCACAGGGAGATCAGCTCGGTGCTTTGTGACTGTCTGGAGGGGTGGGATAGGGAGGGTGGGAGGGTGGAAGACGCAAGAGGGAAGAGATATGGGAACATATGTGTATGTATAACTGATTCACTTTGTTGTAAAGCAGAAACTAACACACCATTGTAAAGCAATTATAGTGCAATAAAGATGTAAAAAAAAAAAGAAAAAGAATGGAATAATGCCATTTGCAGCAACATAGATGGACCTAGCGATTATCATATTAAGTGAAGTAAGTCGGACTAAAACAAATATCATATGATATCACTTACATGTGGAACCTAAAAAAAATGATATAAATGAACTTATTTTCAAAACAGAAACAGACTTACAGACATAGAAAACAAACATGGTTACCAAAGGGGATAGCAGAGGCTTGTGGGGGAGCGGTAAACTAGGAGTTTGGGATTAACATATACACATTACTATATATGAAATAGATAAACCACAAGGACCTACTGTATGACACAGGGGCCTATATTCTTTATCTTGTAATAACCTATAATGGAAAAGAATATGAAAGAGAATATATATATACATATGTATATATAAAAAACGGAATCACTTTGCTATACACTGGAGACTAACAAAAGATTGTAAAGTTACTATACTTCAACAAAAAATATTGTTAAATGACAAAAAAAAAAGTGTGATGGCAACTCTTAAAAAAGATGGATAAAAATATTTAACCTCCATTGAGTATTGGCTTTGTGTCAGGGACTCTTTTTAAGTACCTTGTGTGGATTATATTATTGAATTATCACAACAACCTTAAAAGGTATATAGTCAAAATATTGTGTTAATAACAGAGAATGATTATTACCATACTACAGATGTAAAAATGAAGGTCCAATTACATAACTTACACAAGGAAAAATAACTAAGAAGTAATGCAGTTGGGAATACAACACAGGTAGACAGGTTTAACTTTATGTTCTTAAGCACACAAAATACTGCTTTACATTCTTTTTATGTTTGTTAAAATGCCTTTCAAAACTCATTCTAAATTCTAGAAAAAGGTGACAAGTCTTTCTTAACTTCATTTGCTTCCCAGGAAGACATTCAACTCTTAATTTTTTCTTACTCTGTAAGAAAATGAGAAATACCATAGGCCACATATATATGTCTGAAAATATCTTCTTTCCCTCTATCTAATTGCTATTTTATCTAGGTATAGAATTCCAAGTTCAAAATTGTTTTCCTTCAAAACTTCAATGCATTGTTTCATTCTCTTCTACTTTCTAGTGTGACTAATGAGAACTCTGATGCCAAAATAATTTATATTCCTTTGTAAATGATATATTGCTTATCTTGGCATACATTTAAGATATTCTCTTCATTCTTGATGTTTGACTTTAATCCTTGCTTTGTTGTTGATTCCAACCTGCAAACTTAGGTCTTGCTTTAATTCTAAGATCAGTTCTTCCAGAAATTGTTCTTTTATTACTTATTTGATTGTTACCCCCTCTTTGTTTTAGCTGTTTTCTCTTTGTTTTAGCTGAATTCCAAATAAATGTTGGAACACTTGCACTGATTTTCTAACTTTTTCTCTCATAGTTTCCATCTCTGACATTTTGTTCCATTTTATCTGTGCCTCAATTTTTTTTCTTCTAACTCTTTTAAATATTTTTTTTAGTTTGCAATTATAAATTTAAATTTATAACACATCTTTTTATTGTGTATTTGCTCTTTTTCTATAGCTGCCTGCTCTTGTTTTATGGACTGTATTATTTCTCAAATATTTCTTTTTTATGAAGACAGAAATATTTGTTCTTTAGATTTTATGTGATTCCACCAAGATCAATTATTCCATTTGTTTCTTTTTTTTTTAAAGATCTTTTGATGTGGACAAAAGTCTTTATTGAATTTGTTACAATATTGCTTCTGTTTTATGTTTTGGCTTTTTGGCCCCAAGGCATGTGGGATCTTACCTTCCTGACCAGGGATTGAACCTGGACCCCCTGCACTGGAAGGTGAAATCTTAATCACTGGACTGCTAGGGAAGTCCCTCTTCCATTTGTTTCTACTGGTTCCACAGAAAAGGGAAAAATGGTCTTCCTCAAATATGTACTGATCCTTAGTTGTTTATTTATATATGTGAATGGTTGACTAGGTAGCATAGATTTCCTCTGTGTTTACATATGTCTGTTTCCCCAACAGTTTTCTCCTCCAAGCGATAGAGGTCACTAGCGGCTCTATGTGTGCAGGGAGAGTATATAATGGGCAGACTGTCTTTGCTTTACAGTTTGTGGGTGTAAAGTGAGCAAGAACTCTAACTCCCTTTTACAAAATTAGGAAAGCTTTACTGTGAGATTCCAGTATCCATGTCAAGAGAACTAGATATTTTCAGGCAGATTGATTTATTTTTTTTTATAATTTAGATCTCTGATTTTAACCCAAGATTAAATTTCACAGCTTCACATATGGAGGGTCTGACTAGTTTGAGTGTACCAAAATAATCATTTTAACAGTCACCCAACTTTCCACTCCTTGTACCTACTTTTCCTGAATTTGTAGCCTTTTTATTACCCTACCATCTGTTCTGTGTAGCATGTTTATACTGGGAAGTAGCTCTTGATGTAGTTTATCTATCAATAAGATTTATCTGTCTTCCACAATCCCAAACTTTACATACTCCAAATGTGTTCATGCCTACTGCTCTCACCCTTGGTGCTGTTATGAATTTATTCTATTTTGTACTCCTTTACTGACATTTCCAATGAGGCATCGGGAAAAAGGGAAGAAAAACACATATGCTCAGTAAAAATCAATAAACTTTATTTTTCAAAAAAATCAATTCCCAGTTATCTACCTATTTTTTTAGAAGACCTGTATTACTGTAGGGTCTGCCAAGTACTGATTATGAATGCTAGTAAGTTCATTAAAAGCTGACACATCTCAAGGATAAAGACAAAGGCAACCAAGTTGATAACTGTTTTGTTATGCTACCTTGTGCATGTATATGTAATTATATACTCCTGTAAAGAAGCCAAGAGAAATATCTCTATATTTGGACTACACATTTTATTAAATATGAGCCAAATGTAACTGTTTATCCATATTTACAGGCTAGGTACATTGCTACCACTGACAATCCTGCTTTGGAAACCATCTTGTCTCTTTTGCTCATTGTAGCTGATATCCATGCACTCATTCATTCAACAAATGCTTATTCAGTGCCTGTAATGTGCCATCATTATATTAGGTGATAAGGATACAACAGTGACAAGAGAGATCTCTGATCTTATGGAATTTGCAGACCATGATAGAGATACACAATACACATGTAAGCAAACAAATAAATAATGATAAATTTTATGAAGGTACATGAACAAAACAAGTTATATATGAAGAAAGCAAATAGGTTCCTGAGATAGAAAATACAGACTGTTATAAGAATAAAAATGACCCAATTTCTTACCACCCACGGTAGTAGAAAGTGAGGAATTGGAAAATATTACTAAAATGACCTTTCCCAGTCTAGAAGTTGTTCACCAAGCTTTATGTACCAAGCTTTGTGTACCAGGTTGCAACTCAACATATGCCTAGATGCTAATATTATATCCAGTTATTTATCTTGAAGCCAATGTTAAATCTATATATCTCTCAGCAAAATAAATATATGATCAGTAGTGAATAAAACAATTTTCACTTACCAAAAATGGGCCAGAGCAAATGATAGAGAGAAACATTCTGCAAATATATATTAATACAGAGACACAAATGAGCTTTAAAATGACGCATTGTGAGCTTACCCTGAGAAACTGGGCATCTGCCAGTCATAGTAATAATACCCCGCATACCAAATGGCATATCTAAGGGTCAGAGAAAAGTTTCCATTAAAGCAGTCAATATTTGATTATTACTTTCGCTTTTATCCCTTAATTTTTCAAAGGTTTTCTTAAGCATGCTCTCATCAATCAGACTTAAGGTGTCTTGCTAGAATGTGTAAAGATATCAGGCTGATCATAAATTACAATTCTATAACACTGTCTCGTTTTAAAACATTCTCAGCTTAAATGCAAATTCAGCACAAATTCATTTTTCCTTCCCCCTCTTCCCCTCTCCCCTCCCCCCTCCCCATCCAAACACACATACACTCATTGGCCTTAACTCTTTAGCTCTAAAACCATGGCCATTTTATAAGAGCACACCAGGAATTTTATGTGTTCTACAACTATGAAGTAAAGAGATTTTGATCCTTTCCTTACCTATATTTTCTTTCATAATTTCTACATAAATCTTGTCTGTGAAAAAAGGGTCAATTTGTTTCTTCATAACAAGATCTACTCGGAAGAAAAATCTCTGGGAATGTAAAGCTTTTAAGTAACTTTGTGATCAGCGTTTTAAAATACTCACATTTTTTTACCATGAAAGAAGCAAGGAGAGAGGGGAAGGTGACGTAAAACTGAACTTTTCAATTTTTAAATTTAATCTGGAGACAAATTCTTGAACTGTGCTAGAGTTCTGATGTATGTGTATATGGTTATCTTTTGAATTTCACATTATTATTAAAATGCCTTAAATGGTTGCATTAAAGTTTGACTCTTGTACATGAATTTTGTTAATGTAAACAAGCTACTTGATTTAGATCTCTTATTTTCCAGTTGGCATGACATACTAATTTGTTAAAGTGCAATATATATTTATCCTATATATGTGCTAAATATTACCCATTGAGGGCACACTAAAAATCCTGTGATAATTATATTTTGTCTATACACATACAATTTACGTTGTTTAAATAGAAAAGATGTGTATATTCATTAGAGCATCGTGCCTAATGGTGAAAATTTCTACTTGCTGTAGTTTCATTTAAACAAGCTTTAAAAAAACTTTTAATTTTTGTAATAATCACCGTAAAAACTAAAATAAAAATTGTGTCATATAACATAAAAAAAGTTCATACTTAAAACTATGTTCGAAGTCTTTTAAAATCTCTGAGCTATTCTGCCTAGTAAATCTGCATCTGGGAATCTTTCCTTTACATAAAATTCTCATAATGCTTAGTAAATACTAAATCAATTTACATCTGAAAGAAATTTTAAGTACCAAAACTATATGTAATGTCAACATGACAGTTGAAGAAAATTGTGTTCTAGTGTATCTTAAAAATTAGAGACTATGATACCTAGGGATTACAATACAATTGTAGCTTAGTTCATTTTTGTTGTGGAAGACTTGTAAGAAATACTTATTTATAAACTGAAACCTGGTTTTCAAGACATAGTTATGAATATAAGATTACTTGATTTACCATCCTTGGTTAAATGTAATTAATTCTAGTAATACTTCTGGTGAGATGATTTCTATGAGTGACCCTATTTGTTTTACCAAGACTGGACTTGAGGGTTTTCACAGAGCTGTTCCTACAATAATTATATCATAACACAAGCTGCAGGAGTCTGACATGCCTAGACTTCCTAGAAGGTGGGATCTAGTGATGGTAATATTGATAGCTTTTCTTTCTGCCCCAGTCTTCCTCAGATACTGGTTTATTTATATTTTTAATTCCCATAAGAAAGTTTCATAGTATACATTATGCACCATTAGAAATTGCAGAAAGTCAATCAAAATACTAGAACATGAGGCAATGAATAAAACTGCTTAAAAACACTAGCTTTAGAATTAGACTGATCCAGTTTTGCATCCTATTCAAGAATTCCTTAACTCTGAGAACTTAGGCAAATTGCTTAACCTCTCTGTTTTTTCACTTGCTTCATCTCTAAAAATGGCTATTATAATTGTCATATGTTAGTTGGACAATTAGATAAAATAACAAATGTAAAATGCTTAAAATAATCCCTGCTGCATAGTAAATCCTTCATGAATAATAGATACTACTGTTATGAATTGAATATTATTAGTTAATTCATAAAAACATATCAGTCTGTAGTATGGCAATAGTTAAAAATGTGGATTATTGAATCAGAGAGACTTCTCTGCCAGTTACTAGCACTATAAACTTGGGCAACTCACTGAAAATTTCTGTGCCTCAGTTTCTGTGTATACAAAATGGAAATAATAATACTAATTATCTCGTAGGGTTGGTGTGAGAATTTAAATGAGGTAATTCATATAAACTGTTAACATAGCAGCTAGGACATAGTAAACACTCAATAATTTGTTCTTGTGTTGTTTTTTTTTTAATTCTTACTATCTTTCAGACTCTACGTAGCCAAGTAACATGGAAAAACTCTTATTGTGATGAATCAAACTGTTAACATTTTTAAGAAAAATAATTGTGTGTACCTTATAGAGATTATTTGCTATGAAAAGTCTTCCATATAAAGTATAATGAGTGGAAAAAGAATGAACAAAGAACAAGATCAAAGAGCACCAATATTTACCCTCTTTTAACATCTTTGTTAGTAGAGTCCTTGGGATAAATTTTAATAGTTCAATTTTACCTATAAGCCTAAATGATTTTAATATTACTTCCTTAAAAATGTACAAATGCATATATCCAGTTGTATCACTAAACTTTGCAACATACGCACAAAATACCATAGCATCATAGTGTCTGATAAGGTCTGACAGTTTTTCCACCAGACATGCCCTTTTTTATTTCTGGTTCAATTTTATTCTTTTTAACATCTTTATTAGAGTATAATTGCTTTACAATGTTGTGTTAGTTTTTGCTGTAAAACAAAGTGAATCAGTTAAATGTATGCATATATCCCCATATCCCCTCCCTCTTGCACCCTTTTATTTACACCTATCTAACAAAAGTTCATCCATTCTTCAAGACTCAGATCAAAAGCCGGTTACTGTAGCCTTCCCAGATTCCTTCACAAAAATGTCATTTCTATAAATTGTCATAGCTCTTTCATTATTCATATTTTAATCACTCATAATACTCTACCTCTTACCATATGTTTGCATGTATGTGTGTGTTACTCTTATTTCCCATATAAATTATAAAAATCTCAGGGAAGGCATAGACTGTACATTTTTACTTCTGCTCCACAAATCATCTAAGCCAGTCTTGGACATAATGGGCACTTAAAAATACCTCATATAATTATAAAATGTTAGACCTAGAAAATATCATAAGTAATATATAATTCAAGGAACTAAAAATCCAATTATGACACTACAGAAAATAAAGAACAAAACCATCACCTTTTTTAATGCTCATGAACACAGATACTCTATTCAACTTGAAGTCCTCCTTTTGTATCATAGAATCCATTTTCACTCTCTGTGAAAAATGGTATTTTGGTTTGAAAAATGCCTATATACTTTGTCTTCTCCGTTTTTAAATTCAGTCTTCAAAAATGCTTCCTTTCTCACTATCATTGTGGACTAAAATTATAAAAATTAGTATTTCCTACAGACATTTTTCATTTTCAGATGCTCTCATCAAGAATTATAGAAAGAAATCTTCATAAACAGGCTTGAGCTTCAGCTTCAAAAGCTGGTGTTTTTCTCCATAACAAGGTGATCCAACACAAGCCAAAAGTGTATGAAAAATATCTGGTTCTAGACGTGATGGAATAGCTAGAATCACATTTGCCCTGCTAACATAAACAACTAGAAAACTAGAATATATATATATATATATATGTATATATACACACATATATGTATATGAAACCACCATTTTTAGAAATCAGTCAAAGGGCAGCACAGGACTAGGATCCTAGAGACAAGGGAAAGAAAACAAATGATACCTCAGTTCTACACTGAGACGCATTTTTCAAACAAGGGCATATAGAAAGAAAACTTAAGCAGTGTGTGGCAGAGGTTCACTGAATTGAGGAGACAGAAATCAGAGTTTGACAGATTGCTGAGGCTGGAACTTGCAGGGCCCTGTATTAGAAAGGTGGCAGATTCACAGAAAAGAGCTTCAGAAATCTGCATAGGGGTCCACTTGTGTCTATTGCAGAATATTCAGCCATACATGCATAGAGTAAAACCATGTGAGGTGAGGCAAATAATAACTGAGAAGCTGTAAACTGAGAAGCTTATACAGATTGAGGAAATTTTCAAATTTTGACCAGCAAGATTGGATAGTCCTAATTGAATAGCCAGGGCATTCAGTAGGGACCAAAGGAATGTCATGCTCTAGTAGGAGGACTAAGCTAGCAGTAAATGCTATGTTAGAAGCACTCTAAAAAAAAGCTTAAAAGAGAAAAACTCAAAAGGATCAAGCTGTTGAACAACTAACTTAATTGCCTGCCACAAAAAGTCAAACATTTTTTAAGAGAAGATAACAAAAGCTAGCAATCAAAAAAGTGAAATTACAATGTCCAACATCCCATCCAAATTAATAGACATGGGAAGAAGATGAAGAATATGACCCATAGCAGGAGAAAGACCAGTTAATAACAACAGAACCTGAAGTTGCACACATGATGGGATAACAAATAGGAATTTTTCAATAACTATTATAAATATCATCAAGGATCAAAGAAAAACATAAACACAATTAGAGAAATGGAAAGCAGGAAAATAACCAAATGAGACTTTTAGGGGTGAAAAATATAATATCTGAAATAAAGATATGCTTTTAAATGCTTTTAAAGATATACTTTTAAATTTAAACCCATTTTTAATGGGTTTAAATCAGTTAAGACACTACAGAAGAAAAGTTCAGTAAATCTGAAGACATAGCAATAAAAGTTGTTCAAATTGAAGCATAGAAAGAAAAAAAAAACTTAAAACACTGAACTGAGCCTTAGTGACACACAGAAAAATATACAACAACCCAACTTACATGTAATTGGAATTTGCTTTGACATTTTGTAGTGAATATCTATCCTGAGGGACAAAGGTCCAAATAATGCTAGCCTATTGATTGAAATCTGCAATCCAGAAGATAGTGAATGATATCATCAAAGCACTGAATGATAGACAACTGTCAAACAAGAATTCTATATCCAGTGAAAATAGCCTTCAAATATGAAGGCAAAATACCTTTTCAGACAAAAATTCGCTGAGAGAATTTTTAGTCATCAAATGTTTACTATTGAAATGTTAAAACAAGTTCTTTAAGCAGAAGGAAATGATACCCAACAGAAACTTGTTTTCTACAGTAAGAAATGAATAAGGGCCATACAAATTGTAGATACACAGGTAAATGTAAAAGACTTTTTCTCATATTTTGATTTCTTTAGAAGATAATTGATTGTTTAAAAGTAATATCCAAATATTGTGCTGTTTGTAATAAATGCTGAGGTGAGAAGCATACTTTTATAAAGATCTCATATTATACATTAAGTGGTGTAATAGTATTTGAAGGTAAATTGTGAAAATGTAAAAGTACATATCATAAACCAGGGAGGAAAATATATGGGACATGTAGAAAAAAAGATGATGGTAGTTTTAAGCCCAACTATATTAGTAATTGCATTAAAGATGAATAGTCTAAATATTTCAATTAAAAGATGGATGTAGTAAGAATGGATTAAAGAAAGACCCAACAGGGGCTTCCCTGGTGGCGCAGTGGTTGAGAGTCCGCCTGCGGATGCAGGGGACACGGGTTCGTGCCCCGGTCCAGGAGGATCCCACATGCAGCGGAGCGGCTGGGCCCGTGAGCCATGGCCGCTGAGCCTGCGCATCCGGAGCCTGTGCTCCACAGCGGGAGAGGCCACAACAGTGAGAGGCCCGCGTACCGCAAAAAAAAAAAAAAAAAAAAAAGACCCAACAATATGACCTAAGACATGCACTTTAAAGATAAAATCACAGATAGCTTCAATGTAAAAGAATAAAGAAAGATAACACCATGTAAACACTATTCATAACATAAACAGAGTGGTTTTATTAATATCAGACAAACTAGACTTTGGGACAAAAAATATTGCCAGGAGAAAGAAGGATATTTCCTAAAAATAATAAGTCAATTCCCACAGAAGATATGATAATCCTAAATGTGCACGCACCTAATTATAGAACTTTAAATATATGATAGAACAGAATGGAGAAATAGAAAAAGCCCAAATTGTGGTTGGAAATTTCAGAATTATTTTCTTTGTAATCAATAGAACAAGTACATAGAAAATCAGGATGGATATAGAAGGCTTGAACAACACAATAAACCCACTTAACCAAATGGAAATTTTATAGAATACTTACCCAATTAAGAGAAGAACACAGATTTGTTTTAAGTTCACATGAAATAGCCATAAATGGAGCCATAAAAAAACCCCTCAATTACAAAGTAGTGAAATCATAAAGACAATGTTCTCTGACCACAATAGAATTAAATTCTAAATCAATAACAGAAAGATATCCTCAGTCATGCATAGCTCCAGTGGCAGAAAACTAAAGCCTCATGGGCTTCAGGTGTCAGAGGACAGAGTTAGATGCCAGCAGAGTAGTTGGAAATTGGAAGTCAATCCCTAAAAGCAAGGAAGTCAGGGAGAGGAAGCTAAAACTCTGCCCAAATCATTAACTGACTGCAAAATTATTCATGTACGGTGGAGAACTTGGAAGAGCGAGGCTAAAAAGTGCAATCCTAGGAGGTCTTAAGAATGGAGCAGAAATATCGGCTGCTGTATACTGTAAGTGAGACAAAGTTTGCAGTTTGAGAGCAGGCAAAACCCAAACAAAGAAAAACAAATGCAATCATAAAACAACTCAATATCCATTCATGATAAAAAAAATTCTCAAGAAAATAGGAAGAGAAGGGAACTTCCTCAACCTGATGAAGGACAGCTCTGAAAAACTCTATGGCTAATACCTGACTTCTTTCCCTCTAAATAAGAAATAGGGTAAGGCTATCCACTCTCAAAACAAAATATGTACAAAACATCATTGAAAGGAATTAAAGAAAACCTAAGTAGAAAGATATGTGATGTATATGTGTTGAAAGATTCAATATTGATAAGATGTCAATTATCTAAGATTAGACATAAAGATCAATGAAACAGCTCTGAGAATCCAGAAATTGATCCATACTTAAAAGGTCAGTTGACCTTTTTTGCCAAAGGTGCCAAGGTAATTCACTGAGGAAATCCTAGTCTTTTCAACTACAGATGTCAATACAATTCAGATATACATTTAGGGAAAAAAAATGAACATCAACTTTTACCTCATACCATATATGAAAATTAACTTGAAATGGATCATAGGCCTAAACATACAAGCCACAGCTATAAATCTATAAGTCTTTGAGAACAGAAGTAGGCAAAACTACAGTGCATGGACCATATTTGATCTATACTCTTTTTTAAGCATGGCACTTGAGCTAAGGATATTTTTTACATTTTTGTATGAGAGGAAGAGAGGAGAAGGAAAATATGCAGCAGTGACCATATGTAATCTCAAAGCCTAAGATATTTGTTATCTTACCCTTTAAGGAAAAAGTTTTCTGGACACATTATAGAAGGCAACAAAGGAGGAATTCTTTGCAACTTAGAGACAGGCAAAGTGCTCTTGTATAGTATACAAAAAGCACAAATTATAAAAGAAAACATCAATAAATTGTAATTCATAAAAATTAAAATCTTCAATTCTGAAATACTGTCTAGAAAATGAAAAAGCATGCCATAGATTGGGAAAAAAGATTTACAATTCACTTATCTGTCATGGGATTTATAACTAGAATATATAAGTATTTCTTATAAATAATAAAAAGAGAGAACACAATAAATAAATTGGGAAGTTTTCAGAAGACTTCACAGTAGAAGATAGTATGTACATGAACAATAAACCCATTAGAAGGAAACTCTGTACATTGCTGTTGGGAATGTAAAATGGTATAACTTTGGATAACAGTTTAACAGGATGATATGAAGTTAAACACACACTTAACATAAGACACAGCTAAGTTAAAGGAAAGCTCATGTCAACACAAAGACTTGTAAGTGAATGTTCATAGCAGCTTCATTCCTAATAGCTAAAACCTGGAAACAATCCAAATATCCATTGACAGGTAAATGGATAAAGAAATTGTCATAGAACTACAAATCAGAATATAAGCCATTATAAAGAAGACCAAACTACTAATGTAAATGTGTATGAATCTAAAAATATGCTTAGTGAAATGAGTTAGATACAAAATAGTAAATACTGTATGATTTCATTTTTATGAAATTCTAGATAAAACAACACTAACCTACAGTTACAGAAAGAAGGTCACTGGATGCCTATGGCCAGGTTTGGAGAGACATGACTAGAAAGGGAATTTTTGAGTTATGAAAACGTTTTATATTTTGATTATTATGATGGCTACACAGGCATACACATATGTCAAACCTCATCAAACTGGCACTTAAAATGTACATTATTGTATATAAATTGTACCTCAATAAAGTTATTTTATTAGATGCATATGAGCAATACAAGTGAGGTAATATGGGTGACATAAAGACAAAATTTCAGGGCCTTGTTTTAGGCCTACTTTCAAAAGCAATATAGGAAATTCTCAAAGGAAATTCCATTAGCAAAGAATAAGTGAACAGGCTGCCAGGAATATCCTCATGGAAGTTTCTCAGGAAGAAGCCTAGGGGAGGTTGCCAGTTCCTAGAGATAGCAGACACTGTTGATCACCTACCTAATAGCTAGCATTCCCTTCTTACTTGCTGCTAGAACCATAATTTAATACCTAATAGCTAGCATTCCCTTCTTACTTGCTGCTAGAACCATAATTTAATACCCCTCCACCATGTGATTCAGGGATAAGTCTTAAGTATTTTAATCTAATTACAATGATCTCTTAACTCTGGCCAATGTTTGATTTATAGGTGAGCATGTGATCCCCTTTTGGCTGATCAGACATAAACAGAGATCTGTTGGATGCTTTTCGTAAAGAAATCTTTCTTCTTAAAAAGAGATCCAAGGAAGAAAATTATTCCATTGGACATTATCCTTTCTGGGGCAGCCATGTTGTGACAATGAGGGAAAATAGCTTGAAGACAAAGCTAGCACACTGAAGATATCAGAACCGAAAAATGGAAAGGACCAATGTCCTTGAGGCTGTCACTGAGCCAATGTAATGACCTACACAGGCTATATCTACTACGAATTTCTTTTACTGAAGGAAGTAAATTTATTGTTAGTTCACTTTTGTCTAGGTTTTCTGTTACTTAAAGCTGAAGGCACTCTGATAATTGCACTGCTATTGCAGCCTTGGGAAGGAACTCGCTAAAGAATAACTAGGTAGCTCAGTGGCTGGACATTTTCCATACAGTAAATAGCAACTCAAAACAAAATTATTGATTCACATCAATTAAGAATGGAAGGTAAACTACTAAGACCTAGAGTAGATTTGAACATAAATTGGCTCCATTTGACAAAAACAGCTTAAAGGAAAAGAAAAATAATTCTTCAAATCTATGTGCACTCATGCAGTCTGAAATGGAAAATGGAGATAATTACTCAAACAATTCACTTTTGCTTGAATTACCTGGTCCAATTATGAAAAACCTGTGTTGTATATGATATATTGTGAAAGCAAGAACATGAGTACATATGAAATGCATAAATTAATGAAATAATTTTATTATATAATACATGCAAATATGATTTTTAATTATAAAATTCTACCTTTAACTTTATGAGTTATTTAGTTGGGCTTCATTATTCACTTGATTTTGCATGTGTAGACACATGTAAAGTTTCAACTTTATAAGTAATATAAACAATATGGGCTGCTTCTAGCACTTATGAAAATTTAGCTATGCTAAATAATAGCAATCCTCACTATTTTTCATATACCCCTTAGGTACATATACAGTAACATTATTCTACCTACTTTGCAAATGGAGAAATAGAGAAGGTTACCAAAAAAAAGATCAACTCACCCACTCTGAAGTATTTGATAGAAATGACCAGATGGAATTCAAAACAGAATTAGAATTCAGGCACAGACTGATCTTTTGTCCTTTTAACAAGTATACCAAATCTCATTTCTTTCCAGAAAAGAAATAAAATGACACCATGCGATGTATTGAAAAGCAGGGTTAGTTAATCTGCAACTGTGAAAAAACACAGCAGGTTGTTTCCTAACACGTATCTCCTAAGAAAAAAAATGAGGCCAGATAAGCAAAAGGGCATTGTGCTTCTTCAGTGGTAGGAAATGAACTGGCTGAGTATCAGTCTTTGAACACTGAAGTGTCCCCTGAACAATACCTTTAAAAAGAATAAGAAGAAAGAAAAAAAAAAAAGGTATTCCAAAGCAGTGGGCTACATAAGCAGCCGAGAGAAGGAAGAGTCACAATTCATAATTAAACAATTGTGTGTGACTTATTTACGTGGGACCTGAGGCAAACTAATTTCATTTGCAGAAATGGATAAAGAAGATGTTACAAAGCCACATTACACGGTTATTTGGAGGAAGAAATAAAAGAAATGCAATGAAAAGTAATGCTTTACTAAAAGAAAATCAAAAGTGAAGAATTCAAAGGCCTAAACTCTTTGTGGTAAGGATAAGACAGACAGAGAATTTAGAGCTCTACCTGAGAAGACAGCACATGTAAATTGTATAACCCCTCTAAGGTTCTAAATATAATTCCCCAAACAAAACACAATCCAAGATCCACACGCACAGTCACAGAGTACATCTTTCTAGCATGTTTATACAGAGCATAGTTGGGGTTCATCTAAATGACCGAAACAAAACAAAATAAAATAAATAAAATGTCTATTTCTAATTAAAAGTTATTTTGTGTGCTAGTAAAATATCCTAGGAATACTGACTAATATTTAATAAGCATATATTTCCTTAATGTTTATACTCTGAGTTAAAATTGTGTTTTTATTTGACTCTGTTCCTCAAGCCCTGTCTCCTTCTTCTCACATAAAAACTTCCATAAGTCAGGGCGCGGCTCTGTCCTGGATGACAGCTAGTGAAAGTAATTCACTCTATAGATTTCTGGTACTAACGGGATACTATGTTACTTCTCCCCTCCTCTCTGTCCCCATATAGGAGTCCCATTTGAATAGATGCTTCTAGATGCATTCAACTTTTAAAGAAGCTTGGATACCATAGAAAGTGCACTTAAAATTAAACCATCAATGTTCGAGCTTCAGCTTTTTCGTGACTTACGTGCCTGCCCTCAAGTGAGTAAATTAACCTCACTAAGTATTAGTTTTCTCTAGCTACAAAAATTGTACAACAGTACCTCTAAGCTAAAGTTGTTGTGAGAATTCAATGAGATAATGTATGTAAAAACACTTCGAAAATGGTAATAGACTATATAGATGTAGGACACTATTGCCCCCACCCCACAAGCCCGAAAGAGTAACTCCAATTAGAGGTAAGAATTCAAAGCTCTGAAAGTAGCCAGCAAGACAAAGGTTTGAGGCACTTCTTATATTATACTATGTATGGGACAACCACATATTTCATCAGTCCTAACAACCTCTGTCCTGTACCACAGATTTTTGAAGAACATGATTATATGAATTAAAAAATGACTTTTAACTCTCTATCCTATTTGTATTGAAAATAACCTAAACTAAATATATCTTACAGAGAAGTTATTCAAATGAGTTTCAGATACCCACCCTCATGCATGAAAAATGCATAGGTCTGTGTGAGTGTGTGTCTGTGTATGTATTAGCACTGGAACATTGGTGCTGCTATACTATTTCCATGATGCCTGAAGCAGTTATTAAACATATTAGAAATGTGCAAGAAACGGCATAGGACTATCTTCTATTCTTAGTTAAAATACATTTTTCCAGGAATTAACACAGCATTGTAAATTAACTATACTTCAATGAAACAAATAAAAATATTTTTCCAGATTTTATTAGTTTTATATTATTTAGTGATTAAATGTGGTTTTGTCTCTATTAGCTTTCAATTAGAATCCCATAGTCACAAATTGGCTCCATTACTGATAAACAGCCCCTGAAATCATCACAGTCTGGTTTTTACAAAGCTTTGTTAAGATGTAATTCACATACTTTTGAACTACAATTCAGTGAGTTTTAGTATATTCACAGAGTTGTGCAATCATCACTACAATTTAATTTTAGAACATTTTCATCACCCTCCCAAAAGAAACCCCGTACCTATTAGCAGACATTCTCCATTCCCTCACAGCACCCCATCCCTAAGCAGCCAACAACCTAATATTGGTTTCTATAACTCTGCCTACTCTGGACATTTCATATAAATGGAATCCTTCAATATGTGTTCCGTTGTGATTGGCTTCTGTCACTTAGCATAATGTTTTCAGGGGTCTTTGGTGTTGTTTCGTATATCACTACTTCATTCCTTTTTATTGCCCAATAACATTCCATAAAAAGGATACACCATATTTTGTTTATCCATTTATCAGTTGAAGGTTATTTGAGTAGTTTCTACTTTGGGGCTATTATGAGTAATGCTGCAATGAACATTTGTGTGCACATTTTCGTGCGGACATATGTTTTCATTTCTCTTGGGTATATACCTAGAAAGGGAATTGCTGGATCATATGATAATTTTATGTAAATTTTTTGAGGAACTGCCAAACTGTTTCCCACAGTGACTGCACCATTTCACATTCCCACCAGCAATGTGTATGAGGGTTCCTATTTTTCCATATCCTCATGGACATTTGTTGTTGTCTTCCTTTTTTATTATAAGCATCCTAGTGGGTGTGAAGTAGTATCTTATTGTGATTTGGATTTGTGATTGACTGCATTTCCCTGATCTTTTCTTGTGCTTATTAGCCACTTGTATATCTTCAGAGAAATATCTATTCAGATCCTTTGCCCATTTTTTCAATTGGGTTATTTGTCTTTTTTACCTTTTAGTTGTAAGATTTCTTTATATATTCTGGATACGAGACTTTTTTCAAATATATGATTTACAAATATTTTCTCCCATTTTGTGGGTTTTCCTTTCATTTTCTTGATGGTGTCTTTTGCACAAAAGTATTTAATTTTGATGAAGTTCAATTTATCTATTTTTTTATGCTGTTGCTTGTGCTTAATTATCACATCTAAGAAATCAATGATTGGTGGGGGCTGGGAGCTGAGGCTCGGGCTTCAGTCGGATCGCAGGGAGAGGACTGGGTTTAGCGGCGTGAACACAGCCTGAAGGGGTTAGTTGGCCGGGAGGGACTCCGGGAAAAAGTCTCACCTGCTGAAGAGGCAAGAGACTTTTTCTTCCCTCTTTGTTTCCTGGTGCGCAAGGAGAGGGGATTAAGAGCACTGCTTAAAGGAGCTCCAGAGATGGGCGCGAGTGGCGGCTAACAGCGCAGATCCCAGAGACGGGCATGAGACGCTAAGGCTGCTGCTGCAGCCACCAAGAAGCCTGTGTGCCAGCACAGGTCACTATCCACACCTCCCCTCCCGGGAGCCTGTACAGCCCGCCACTGCCAGGGTCCCGTGATCCAGGGACAACTTCCCAGGGAGAACGCATGGCGCGCCTGAGGCTGGTGCAACGTCATGCTGGCCTCTGCCGCCGCAGGCTCGCCCCACATCCATACCCCTCCCTCCCCCCCGGCCTGAGTGAGGCAGAGCCCCCGAATCAGCTGTTCCTTTAATCTCATCCTGTCTGAGCGAAGAAAAGACGCCCTCAGGCGACCTACACACAGAGGCAGGGTCAAACCAAAGCTGAATCCCAGAAGCTGTGCGAACAAAGCACAGAAAGGGAAATCCCTCCCAGCAGCCTCAGGAGCAGCAGATTTAATCTCCACAATCAACGTGAGGTACCCTGCATCTGTGGAATACCTGAATAGACAGCGAATCATCCCAAATAGAGAAGGTGGACTTTGAGAGCAAGATTTATTGTTTTTTCTCCTTTTCCTCTATTTGTGAGTGTGTATGTGTATGCTTCTGTGTGATATTTTGTCTGTATAGCTTTGCTTACACCGTTTGTCCTAGGGTTCTGTCCATCCATATTTGTCTGTTTGTTTTACTTTAAAAAAAACTTTTTTCTTCATAATTATTTTTTTACTTCTTTTTTTAACACCTTTATTGGGGTATAATTGCTTTACAATGGTGTGTTAGTTTCTGCTTTATAACAAAGTGAATCAGTTATACATATACATATGTTCCCATATCTCTTCCCTCTTGTGTCTCGCTCCCTCCCACCCTCCCTATCCCACCCCTCCAGGCTGTCACAAAGCAACGGGCTGATATCCCTGTGCCATGCGGCTGCTTCCCACTAGCTATCTACCTTACGTTTGTTAGTGTGTATATGCCCATGACTCTCTTTTGCCCTGTCACAGCTCACCCTTCCCCCTCCCCATATCCTCAAGTCCATTCTCCAGTAGGTCTGTGTCTTTATTCCCGTCTTACCCCTAGGTTCTTCATGACATTTTTTTCCCCTTAAATTCCATATATATGTGTTAGCATACGGTATTTGTCTTTTACTTTCTGACTTACTTCACTCTGTATGACAGACTCTAGGTCTATCCACCTCATTACAAATAGCTCAATTTCGTTTCTTTATATGGCTGAGTAATACTCCATTGTATATATGTGCCACATCTTCTTTATCCATTCATCCGATGATGGGCACTTAGGTTGTTTCCATCTCCGGGCTATTGTAAATAGAGCTGCGATGAACATTTTGGTACATGACTCTTTTGAATTTTGGTTTTCTCACGGTATATGCCCAGTAGTGGGATTGCTGGGTCATATGGTAGTTCTATTTGTAGTTTTTTAAGGAACCTCCATACTGTTCTCCATAGTGGCTGAACCAATTCACATTCCCACCAGCAGTGCAAGAGTGTTCCCTTTTCTCCACACCCTCTCCAGCATTTATTGTTTCTAGATTTTTTGATGATGGCCATTCTGACTGGTGTGAGGTGATACCTCATTGTAGTTTTGATTTGCATTTCTCTAATGATTAATGATGTTGAGCATTCTTTCATGTGTTTGTTGGCAGTCTGTATATCTTCTTGGAGGTTCCTTAAAAAACTACAAATAGAACTACCATATGACCCAGCAAACCCACTACTGGGCATATACCCTGAGAAAACCAAAATTCAAAAAGACATGTACCAAAATGTTCATCGCAGCTCTATTTACAATAGCCCGAGATGGAAACAACCTAAGTGCCCATCATCGGATGAATGGATAAAGAAGATGTGGCACATATATACAATGGAATATTACTCAGCCATAAAAAGAAACAAAATTGAGCTATTTGTAATGAGGTGGATAGACCTAGAGTCTGTCATACAGAGTGAAGTAAGTCAGAAAGAAAAAGACAAATACCGTATGCTAACACATATATATGGAATTTAAGAAAAAAAAATGTCACAAAGAACCTAGGGGTAAGACAGGAATAAAGACACAGACCTACTACAGAATGGACTTGAGGATATGGGGAGTGGTAAGGGTAAGCTGTGACAAAGCGAGAGAGAGGCATGGACATATATACACTACCAAATGTAAGGTAGATAGCTAATGGGAAGCAGCCACATAGCACAGGGAGATCAGCTCGGTGCTTTGTGACCACCTGGAGGGGTGGGATAGGGAGGTTGGGAGGGAGGGAGGCGCAAGAGGGAAAAAATATGGGAACATATGTATATATGTAAAACTGATTCATTTTGTTGTAAAGCAGAAACTAACACAACATTGTAAAGCAATTACACTCCAATAAAGATATTAAAAAAAAATGCTTCCACCAAAAGACACAGACTGGCTGAATGGATACAAAAACAAGGTCCATATATATGCCATCTACAAGAGACCCACTTCAGACCTAGGGACACATACAGACTGAAAGTGAGGAGATGGAAATGATATTCTATGCAAATGGAAATCAAAAGAAAGCTGGAGTAGCAATTCTCATATCAGACAAAATAGACTTTAAAATAAAGACTACTACAAGACATAAAAGAGGACATTACATAATGATCAAGGGATCGATTCAAGAAGAAGATATAACAACTGTAAATATTTATGCACCCAACATAGGAGCACCACAATACATAAGGCAAATACTAACAGCCATAAAAGGGGAAATCGACAATAACACAATCATTATAGGGGACTTTAACACCCCACTTTCACCAATGGACAGATCGCCCAAAATGAAAATAAATAAGGAAACACAAGTTTTACATGATACATTAAAAAAGATGGACTTAATTGATATTTATAGGACATTCCATCCAAAAACAACAGAATACATATTTTTCTCAAGTGCTCATGGAACATTCTCCAGGATAGATCATATCTTGGGTCACAAATCAAGCATTGATAAATTTAAGAAAATTGAAATCATGTCATGTATCTTTTCCAACCACAAAACTATGAGACAAGATATCAATTACAGGATAAGATCTGTAAAATATACAAACACATTGAGGCTAAACAATACAATACTTAATAACGAAGTAACACTGCAGAAATCAAAGAGGAAATCAAAAAATAGCTAGAAACAAATGACAGTGGAGACACGACGACCCAATACCTATGGGATACAGCGAAAGCAGTTCTAAGAGGGAAGTTTATAGCAATACAATCCTACCTTAAGAAACAGGAAACATCTCGAATAAACGACCTAACCTTGCACATAAAGCAAGTAGAGAATGAAGAACAAGAAAACCCCAAAGTTAGCAGAAGGAAAGAAATCATAAAGATCACATCAGAAATAAATGAAAAAGAAATGAAGGAAACAATAGCAAAGATCAATAAAACTAAAACCTGGTTCTTTGAGAAGATAAACAAAATTGACAATCCACTAGCCAGACTCATCAAGAAAAAAAGGGAGAAGACTCAAATCAATAGAATTAGAAATGAAAAAGGAGAAGTAACAACTGACACTGCAGAAATACAAAGGATCATGAGACATTACTACAAGCAACTCTATGCCAATAAAATGGACAACCTGGAAGAAATGGACAAAGTCTTAGAAATGCACAACCTGCCGAGACTGAATCAGGAAGAAATAGAAAATATGAACAGACCAATCATAAGCACTGAAATTGAAACTGTGACTAAAAATCTTCCAACAAACAAAGGCCCAGGACCAGATGGCTTCACAGGCGAATTCTATCAAACATTTAGAGAAGAGCTAACACCTATCCTTTTCAAACTCTTCCAAAATATAGCAGAGGGAGGAACACTCCCCAACTCATTTTACGAGGCCACCATCACCCTGATACCAAAAACAGACAAAGATGTCACAAAGAAAGAAAACTACAGGCCAGTATTACTAAGGAACATAGATGCAAAAATCTTCAACAAAATAACAGCAAACAGAATCCAACAGCAAATTAAAAGGATCATACACCATGATCAAGTGGGGTTTATTCCAGGAATGCAAGGATTCTTCGATATACACAAATCAATCAACGTGATACACCATATTAACAAATTGAAGGAGAAAAACCATATGATCATCACAATAGATGCAGAGAAAGCTTTCGACAAAATTCAACACCCATTTATAATAAAAACCCTGAAGAAAGTAGGCATAGAGGGAACTTTCCTCAACATAATAAAGGCCATATATGACAAACACACAGCCAACATTGTCCTCAGTGGTGAAAAACTGAAACCACTTCCAATAAGATCAGGAACAAGACAAGGTTGCCCACTCTCACCACTCTTATTCAACATAGTTTTGGAAGTTTTAGCCACAGCAATCAGAGAAGAAAAAGAAATAAAAGGAATGCAAATCAGAAAAGAAGAAGTAAAGCTGTTTGCAGATGACATGATACTCTACATAGAGAATCCTAAAGATGCTACCAGAAAACTACTAGAGCTAATCAGTGAATTTGGTAAAGGAGCAGGATACAAAATTAATGCACAGAAATCTCTGGCATTCCTACAAACTAATGATGAAAAATCTGAAAGTGAAAGTAAGGAAACACTCCCATTTACCATTGCAACAAAAAGAATAAAATATCTAGGAATAAACCTACCTATGGAGACAAAAGACCTGTATGCAGAAACATATACGACACTGATGAAAGAAATTAAAGATGATACAAATAGATGGAGAAATATACCATGTTCTTGGACTGGAAGAGTCAACATTGTGAAAATGACTCTACTACCCAAAGCAATCTACAGATTCAATGCAATCCCTATCAAACTACCACTGGCATTTTTCACAGAACTAGAACAAAAAATTTCACAATTTGTATAGAAACACAAGACCCCTAATAGCCAAAGCAATCTTGAGAACAAAAAACGGAGCTGGAGGGATCAGGCTCCCTGACTTCAGACTACACTACAAAGCTACAGTAATCAAGACAGTATGGTACTGGCACAAAAACAGACATATAGATCAATGGAACAGGATAGAAAGGACAGAGCTAAACCCACACACATATGGTCACCTTGACTTTGATAAGGGAGGCAAAAATATACAGTGGATAAAAGACAGCCTCTTCAATAAGTGGTGCTGGGAATACTGGACAGGTACATGTAAAAGGATGAGATTAGATCACTCCCTAATGCCATACATAAAAATAAGCTCAAAATGGGTTAAAGAACTAAATGTAAGGCCAGAAACTATAAAACTCTTAGCGGAAAACATAGGCAGAACACTCTATGACATACATCACAGCAAGATCCTTTTTGACTCACCTCCTAGAGAAATGGAAATAAAAACAAAAATAAACAAATGGGACCTAATGAAACTTCAAAGCTTTTGCACAGCAAAGGAAACCATAAACAAGACCAAAAGACAACCCTCAGAATGGGAGAAAATATTTGCAAATGAAGCAGCTGACAAAGGATTAATCTCCAAAATTTACAAGAGGCACATGCAGCTCAATAACAAAAAACAAACAACCCAATACACAAATGGGCAGAACACCTAAACAGACATTTCTCCAAAGAAGATACACGGATTGCCAACAAACACATGAAAGAATGTTCAACATCATTAATCATTAGAGAAATGCAAATCAAAACTACTATGAGATGTCATCTCAAACCGGTCAGAATGGCCAGCATCTAAAAATCTAGAAACAATAAATGCTGGAGAGGGTGTGGAGAAAAGGGAACCCTCTTGCACTGTTGGTGGGAATGTAAATTGATACAGCCACTATGGAGAACAGTATGGAGGTTCCTTGAAACACTAAAAATAGAACTACCATACGACCCAGCAATCCCGCTACTGGGTATATACCCTGAGCAAACCATAATTCAAAAAGAATCATGTACCAATATGTTCATTGCAGCTGTATTTACAATAGCCAGGATATGGAAGCAACCTAAGTGTCCATCAACAGATGAATGGATAAAGAAGATGTGGCACATATATACAATGGAATATTACTCAGCCATAAAAAGAAACGAAATTGAGCTATTTGTAATGAGGTGGATAGACCTAGAGTCTGTCATACAGAGTGAAGTAAGTCAGAAATAGAAAAACAAATACCGTATGCTAACACATATATATGGAATTTAAGGAAAAAAAAAAGTTCATGCAGAACGTAGGGGTAAGACGGGAATAAAGACACAGACCTACTAGAGAATGGACTTGAGGATATGGGGAGGGGGAAGCGTAAGCTGTGACAAAGTGAGAGAGTGGCATGGACATATATACACTACCAAATGTAAAATAGATAGTGGGAGCTGCCGCATAACACTGGGAGTTCTGCTTGGTGGTTTGTGACCACCTAGAGGGATGGGATAGAGAGGGTGGGAAGGAGGGAGACGCAAGAGGGAAGAGATATGGGAACTTATGTATATGTATAACTGATTCACTTTGTTATAAAGTAGAAACTAACACACCATTGTAAAGCAATTATACTCCAATAAACATGTTAAAATAAAAAAGAAATCAATGATTAATCCAGTATCACAGCTGCCACTCATTTCTCTTTAACTTCCTTTTTTTTAATACCACGGCTTTATTGATATAATTAATATACCACAAATTAACAACATAAAGTGTACAATTCAGTTTTTTTTTAGCTTCCTTCCTTTGCCTATTTTTTAACTGGGTTGTTTGTCCTTTTGCTCTTGGGTTATGATTACTTTGTATTAATATATCCTGGCTACTAGGCCTTTATCAGATAGATGATTTATAAATATTTCTCCTATTTTGTATGTTGTCTTTTAACTTTCTTGATAAATCCTTTATTTGCCAAAGTTTTTAATTTTGATAAGTCCAAATTCTTATCTAAATAACTAAATCAATCATGGATGGACTCTGGGTATAGTCCATCCTGGGGTAATATTTTTTTCCACCTGTGGAACTGTGAAATCAGGAAACGAGCTATCTCTTCCAAAATATAATGGTAAGACAGGCATAGGATCAACACTCCCATTCCTGAAGGGATAAATAGGAATCAAATGGACCACACGTTCCAAGCAAGTCCAAAACTCAGCAGGGAAAATTCCATTAGATCTCAAGACTTGAGAATAATTCTCTGTGGCTCAAAACTCTGTCCTTTGCATCCATGGCTCTGCCCTTGGAGTAATTTTTCCTTTGTTTTGTCCCATCTCTGTCCCTTTCAGTCCAGGCCGGCAGCATTTTTGCTGGTAAAAAAAAATTTCCCAAAACTTATTTGTCCCATCAAATTTATAAGGGTCCAAGACATTAGACAAAGGGGTTCTCCACAGATACTTCCTGGATAACCACATCTCTGTTCCCAGCTTCTGATGAGATGGTTGATTGAATCTGTAAGTCACATGTCTAATCTCTTAGCAAGTTGTCCAGCCACACACTTGGCCCTGATTACAGAGCATACTATCTGGACAGGCAGATATCATCAGGTGCTGGTGCCCTTGTACTTAATTTATCTTTTTTCTTTCATTTTCTATAAGCCGCAAGGAGAAACCAGACTGAACTTTCCACACTTTGCTTATAAATCTCCTTGACTAAATATCCAAGATTATTGTTTACAAGTTCCACTTTCCTCCCAATGATAGAACATAACTCAGTCAAGCCTCTGCCACTTTATACCAAGAATCACGTCTCCACCAGTGTCCAAAAACATGTTTATCATTTACATCTAAGGCGTCACCAGAAGTATATTTAACGTTCGTATTTCTACCAACCAGCAAGGCAACCTATGATTTTTCTATGAAGCATCTCAAAATTCTTCTGGTTTCTACTCATGACTCAATTCCAAAACCAACTCCACATTTTCAGGCATATTTTACAACAGCACCCCCTCTCCATGATACTATAATCTGTATTCGATTCCTAGGTCTGCCATAACTAATTAACACTAACTGGGTGGTTCAGAACAACAGAAATTAGTTCTCTCATAGTTCTGGAGTCTAAAAATCTGAAACCAAGGTGTTGGGAGGGCCATGCTCTCCCCAAAGGTTCTGTGGAAGAGTCCTTCCTTGTCTCTTCCAGCTTCTGGGAGTCCTGACAATCTTTACCATTCCTGGACTTGTAGATGTACCTCCAATCTATGTAGTCATCATCACATGGCATTCTCCTTTTTTTATCTCTGTGTCTCTTTACCTCTTCTTAAAGGATACCAGTCATATTGGATTAAAAGCCAACCCTAATCTAATATGACCTCATCTTAATTAATTACATTTGCAATGGCCCTATTTCCAAACAATGTCACATTCTGAGTGAGGTACTGGGAGCACCTCAGACTTAAATGTATCTTGTTGGGGGACACAATTCAAACCATAATAAATATTGGTTGGGTTTTTTTTTTTCTTTAGTAGATTCCATGGGATTTTCTACTTAGAGGATTATGTTATCTGCACATAGAAACAGTTTTACTTCTTTGCCAATTTTGAAGGCTTTTATTTCTCTTTATTGCCTAATTGCTCTAGTTAGGGAAAGGAAGGAAGGAAGGAAGGAAGGAAGGAAGGAAGGAAGGAAGGAAGGAAGGAAGGAAGGAAGGAAGGAAGGAAGGAAGGAAAAAAGGAGGGAAGGAAGGATGGAAAGAAGACAAGGAGGGAGGAAAAATTCTTTAAAAGAATAAAAAGTCTCCTACTCTTTGCAAATTGGCTCTGTTCTGTGACACTTTAGAACTTAGCCAGGCCATTTACAATTCTGCCTGTCCTTCACTTCCTGTTAACATTGAGCCTAGAGTTCAGCCAGAAGTGAAAGTTTAGAGTCTTCTCAGTTCTTTTCCAATCAAATATTTTGTCCTGGGCATGCACATGACTTTCTTAATTACCCAGAATACACAGGTACTTTTGAATACCTGGATTTCCCAGAGAAACTCTCTCTCCAGCTTTTCCTCCCAGACTTTGAACACTTTATCTGTTGCCTCAGCTATAATCTTTTGCCCCATGTGGCTACAGGTTGTTCTTGTGGCTTACAGTATTTTTAAGAAGCCCACCATTTTGGTACCCTGAGTGAGTTCCAAGTTGGAAAAAACAAAAGCCTTGTATCAGTCCTTCAGGTAGCCCCCAGACAGGTTAGAACAAATACAATTCTTTCAGAATAATGTCTGCTCTTATCCTTCTGCAAACAGGGACCAGGTTTCCAGATTGAGAATGTGACTACTGCTGTGCAGGGAAAGAATATGGGGTAAGGGCAAATAAAATGCCACAAAACTTTTCTACCACTTTAATTTGCCTTTTTCTTAATTCAGCATTTACTTGGTTGTTTTAAACTTTGTTCTCCATAGTTCCAACAAAGTTTATTCTGACAGTTTTTGTTTAATTTTTTGATAATTCTGTGGAGGAATGGGTCTTTGGAGATACCTACTCTGCCATTTTCACTGATGTCTAAAGTAAGACATTTTGATAACAGAAAAGAGGGATATAATCTCATAATAAATTAAATTTTTGTCCTTAACATTTAACAAATGCTGGAGATAAAAGATAAGTAATTTGGGCTTCCCTGGTGACGCAGTGGTTGAGAATCTGCCTGCTAATGCAGAGGACACAGGTTCGAGCCCTGGTCTGGAAGGATCCCACATGCCGCGGAGCAACTAGGCCCGTGAGCCACAACTACCGAGCCTGTGCGTCTGGAGCCTGTGCTCAGCAACAAGAGAGGCCGCAGTAGTGAGAGGCCCGAGCACAAAGAGTGGCCCCCGCTTGCCACAACTAGAGAAAGCCCTCGCACAGAAACGAAGACCCAACACAGCAAAAATAAATTAATTAATTAAACTCCTACCCCCAACATCTTCTTTTAAAAAAAAAAAGGTAAGTAATTTTAATGAGTATAAATTAAGTTATTTTAAGCTTTACTTAGAGCTCAGTACATGGGCCTCATTTATCATTTATCACTGCCAACAGGAGGAAATATCATGGCCTATGAATGAGTGTCCTGCATTGGAGGTCAGTAGATAAATATTTATAATGTTCTTATTTGTGCTTACATCCATCCCATATCCTTTCAAGAATTAAAAAATGCTGAATATAAAATATAACAACTTTAAATGGAGTAAAATACTAAAAATATAGTAATCTAGGAAGAGGAATATAAGAAAACATTTTAACAGATAATCTACCAGCTGGATAATGAGCTGTACAATAATAGGTAATAAAAAATGATACTCTAAAAAACTGAGAATTGAAATGCAGCTGATAAGAGTCAAAGAGGTCACACTAGTTGTGGGGGGGAAGTGATACCAAAAGAGGTTAGAACTCTTCACACATGGGATGGACATATTGATAATCTATCATTGAGGAGGCTTTTGATACAAGTCTGCCATGGATGGTGGGAATGGTCTAGGCTTGTAAAGGCAGAAGTCTTTTTTAGGTAGCAAATCTGATTCCATTGCTCTAATTGTTTATTTAAAATTAAATCAAAACATCTCTTTGAAAATATTCTTTTAAGTACATCTTACTATAACAGAGTCCAGTTTTCTAATCTCATATTAGTATAACACCCAAGGAGAATTACAAAATGGAAATACTGGGCAAAATGGGGAAAAAGTAAAAGAGACCTTTCTGGACTTCATTTCTAGAGTTTATTCTAAGGTCATTAAAAAGTTATATAAAAAAAAAGTTACATATAAAAATTTGGTTTCGGGGACTTCCCTGGTGGCGCAGTGGTTAAGAATCCACCTGCCAACGCAGGGAACTTGGGTTCGAGCCCTGGTCTGGGAAGATCCCACATGCCTTGGAGCAACTAAGCCCATGCACCACAACTACTGAGCCTGCGCTCTAGAGCCCACGTGCCGCAACAAATGAAGCCCGTGCGTGCCTAGAGCCCGTGCTCCGCAGCAAGAGAAGCCACCGCAATGAGAAGCCTGCACACGGCAATGAAGAGTGGTCCCCGCTCGCTGCAACCAGAGAAAGCCCACGCACAGCAACGAAGACCCAACACAGCCAAAAATAAATAAATAAGTAAATTTAAAAAAAAAAAAAAAGAAAAAAAATTTGGTTTCATTTTTAGGTAAGTAAAGACGTGTGTATGTTGTTGATATTCATATTCTTTGCAGTTCTGTTTTATAGATAGAACAAAAGGGTTTTTTTTAGTTCAGGAATATATCACAATATTTAACGTTGGCTCCAAAATTCAGGACAAATTGAATGTGATCAGAAAGTTTGTTTTGTTTTGTTTTGTTTTTTACAAGTGAGAAGAGCAATATCTAAAGTACACTAGAGCTTCTGTAGAAACTAAAGAGCCAAAGGGGCCTAATTGATTTTTTTTTTTTTCTAAATTGTGAATAAGCTATAAAAATCCCCTTTGTGGGCTTCCCCGGTGGCACAGTGGTTGAGAGTCCGCCTGCCGCTGCAGGGAACGCAGGTTCGTGCCTCAGTCCGGGAAGGTCCCACATGCCGCGGAGCGTCTGGGCCCTTGAGCCATGGCCACTGAGCCTGCGCGTCCGGAGCCTGTGCTCCGCAGTGGGAGAGGCCACGGCAGTGAGAGGCCCGCGTACCACAAAAAAAAAAAAAAAAAAAAGAAAAGAAAAATCCCCTTTGTGCAGAGAGAGAGTCCACACATTATATTTAAGTTCTAAATCCCACTGCAAATCAGCAATGTACATTGTTAATACTCATTCCTTTCATTTGCTTCACCTATAGATGACTCAGTTTCACTGTCTTCTTCCTATTACTTCTGTCTATATTATTTTCATCCTAACTTACATTTAAGCACTTTTCCCTTTTTATCAGTTTTGATAGTCATTCTTATTCAGAGAAATCTTGTTCCCTTTCCTTTTTCATTTCATAGAGCTCTGGTTTATATCAATATGATGAAATAGAGCTCAATCTTTTTGGTTTCAATTACAAAAGTAGTCATGGCTATCTTATTAAAACACTGCTTCTCTACTACAGGGTAAGAAATTTTATGAGAAAATTGTGATGAAAAGAACAAGATCTCAGGCAAAGTAACTATACTGCATTATGCCAAATACATATCAAATTCTGGTCCTCTGACATTCTATTCTTTTACATGGCAAATGCTTTTAGCATTTCATTGGTAGTAGAGTCTATTCATGCAACATATATTACACTCAAAATATTTTGGTTTTGTTGTTTTTTGTCCTGGCCTTACATTTCTTTGTTTCTTTATTATTCATTTCAATCTATATGTATTCAGTGAAAACTTAAAACTTGGCTACTTTTTGCTTGTCTCTCCTTTTCTACTCCTCTCTAGGATAACCTGCTTTTATTATAAATTGACCAAAACCAGGATGATCACTTCTGTGACTATTTCCTTATAAAAGATTGGAGTGATTCTTTTTGACTGATATTCTACATTTTAATTCATTCACCATTGTTTGCTTCTTTATACTGATGCTAAGCACTCTTTCAAACTTTTAATAGTTTTCTCCTCCATTAAGCAAGTTCTTCCTCTGATGGTATGTTTGGTACTCCATGACTTGAAGGGCAAATTTCACTTAATTTCTTTTTATTTATTTATATGTTTGCTACTCTAAAATTGGATTCCATTCACCATTTGCTTCCTTATTCATCATCTGGAGCAATAATTAAATTTTTTTTCTGTAGCATACGTACTGCATTTTCAGGCTTCAGAACCTTACATTGATTGACTTTAGGAACGTCACATCTTGAGCTAAAAATGGATGAAACCAGAAAGTATTAGTATTAGCATTAATACTAATTAGCATATGACTTTCAGCTAAATTTGTTTAGGCAGCAGCACTTACATTAAATCCTTGTCCAGAAGGAACCAAAAGGACCCTGACCTTTATGTGACCTCCACCAATGTGTGAGTGTTTGTGTGGATCCTTTGTGCCTTACCAATTATTTAGTACACACTGAACACAGTAAATAAAGGTTACTATCTGGAACATCTATTGCCCAAATTGGCATAGACTTGAAACCTAATGCCTCTGGCAATATCCATAAAAATAAGGTAATCGATATAAAAAGTATGTCAAATACCCAACTCTTTAGAGACATCCATACATTCAGAAGTGGGGTGACAAGACCCTATTAATCAACAGTATATTTCCCTTTCCATCAAAAGGCATGATGTGAAGACACAAGAAACAGGCTGAGTGTGATCAGCTTGACACACCTTTGTGTATGCATGCAATCTGATCCTCATATTTGACTCCAAACCTTTTCTAAGAACAAAATAACTCATACATTGACTGCTACACACTTTGCCTGTCTGCTGCTATTTCTCAAACAATTGTACTCTTGCTTCACTTTGGTAAGCTGTACTTTAGTAAATCCATGCAAAAGTATGTTCTCCTAGCCTCTTTCACCTTCTGTTGCCAGTTTCAGCTGCAAGCTACCCCTCTGAAATTCATCACTGTCACGACTAGCCCTGCGGAATTTCAAGAAACCTTGTAAAGCTTCTGTGCCCATTGCAAAGCATTTTGGAAATCCTCAGCTGCAAATGAAGTCAAAGTGCAAAATTGTTTCTACAGTGAAACCTTGCAATGTGTTGAACTTGTGTACTTTTGAAGAGATCACCTTCACATACTCTTTTTTTTCCCCTTCTGTCTTCCTAAAAGATGCAGGATCCTCCTAGCTTGAGCAGATTCAGGTCACCTCTAAGCCTGATCGTTTCCTGATTATTCACAAATAAATCATCGTCAAAATAAAGGAAAAAGTCACACAATCCTCCTACAGCATTAAATTTGTAATCACACAAGACAGGTCATGAAATTCAGGATCACGGTTCCCACGGTAACCCTGCTCTTCTCCGATTGTGTATGCCCTACACCACTGTCTCTACATTGAAAATGTTTTTCTTACATTGTATTCCAACTCTTAGTATCAGCATCTTGCAAAAGCTGCCTGATTAAGTACTCACCTTACCATATGAACAAAGATTATTAAGTTTTAAAATCAAACTAAAATTAAATTAATCAATATAGCTAATGGGAATTCTAGCTAGAACAGAAAATAAGATTCATGTGATAAGCAATTCTATAAATCTAACTTGTATTTCTTAATTTAGCCACTAGTTGTCTACTCTTTGAAGAATCGTCTCCTGAGGGGGGAGCAAACTCATAACCCAATGGGAAATGAAACTGGATTATCTTTTATGCTTGAAGTATTTTGTGACATCAGAAAATAACATTAAATGTTTAGAATTTTTCCAGAACAGACAATGTGTGTGGCATTTTTCAATTTTAGTTTTGGTTGTAAACAATCACACTTTGTCCAATTGTCTTAACTAAACTGTTAAATATAAGGTACATTCTTTATTCATATAGGAGTATGACTATATAATGTCAAAAGATTAGTACTTTCTCTTTAGTATGATATTTCTGGTTGTTAGAGATTCAATAGCAAATTAACAGACTTTCAGATTTCTGGATAATTGCCTGAAATAACATTTCAGTTTTGCTTAATCTCCTAAACCTTATTCAATATCCTGGACTCAGCCTATTTTTGCTTTGATTAATTTATGCAACCTATATTTGTCCAAGAACTGAACCAAAATCCCTGGATTTCTGGCCTCACTCTTTTATAATGACTTTTCCTTTGTTACTTATAACTTCTCTATAAGACACCTTGGCTCATCAGCATGGCTCAGATAAGCAATCACCACATTTCGATTCTTCTTCCATTGTGTGTATGGATTTGTCCCTTTCTCCATAGCCACCACTCTCCTTCATACTTTTACCACCTACTAATTAAATTACTATAAGATATCCATAAGCAGAAGTTTTTTTTCTGTCTAGAGACAATTAAAATCCACCCTGAGTATGATTGCCTGAAAAAGTATAAGCTGTACAATTAAATTCGAATTTCAGATAAACAGTAAATAAGTTTTGTGTAAGTCCCAAATATCACATGGGATGTATTTATACTAAAAATTATTCATTATATGAGATTCAAATTTGCAATGGAGTCATGTATTTATATTTGCTAAACCTAGCAATTCAATGAGCCAGAATTTAATCCCAAATTGCACCACAAATAGTAAAGATTTTTCCTTTCCACAGAAATCCAGAGGGTAGTAATGAATTCAGGGTGAGTAGAGGAGGCAGGAGTCTCTGAAGTGCTGTGAAAACTACCCAATCTCTTATGACCTTTGCATCTGCCAAGGAAGTACTGATAGCACCACAAAGCCAAGCTGTCCATAAAGGTAGGGGAAGTATGTAATTATCTACCTTTTTTGCAATTTGAGGAGCTTTTAGAAATCTTACCTACTTAATATTTACCCAATCTCCTCTCCATGCATCCTCTTTGAAAATGCAAATATTTCTGGAAGAGTTAACATTTTCTATACCTGAAAGAATATATTTCTGAGAGGAATAACATAATATATATTTTTAGAGAATATATTTTATCGTGTGCTTTCCATTAGAACAAAAGTGTAGGGTAGCGGTAAAGCATGAGACACTGGGGTGGGAGGGCTGCTGTGAAAGTTAGGAAAGGGTGGAGAAAGGGATGATTGAGTTGTGCCAGACACAAACTGCACCGGCTCACAAAGATGCCTAAGCTGTGGTCTTGTAATAAGCCAAGTCAAAAAACACATAGCCTTGTTTTAGGAGCAGCAGTACCTCAAGCAATAAAGGGTGCAGACTCTCGAACCACCCTACCTAGGACTGAATCTCCAATCTGCCTCTTTTGTAAAATGAGCATATTAGTACCTAGCTCACAGAGTTTTCTGCACTCAGGCATACATGAGATGATAAATGTAAGACAGTTAGAAGAGTGCTTGGCACATAGGAAGTGCTATACGTGTTGGTAGTCGTGTTGGTATTGTCATTACCAAATACATTTTTTAAACTCATTGCATTTATTCTGTGTATATATTTTTTCTAATTACAGATATCATGAGGGTACACATCTAATTTATTTAGCAGACTAAAAAAGACCTTGAAACCACTTTGTTTCACAAAAAGTATTAGGGCAAAGAAGGTATATATATGTATAACTGAATCACTTTGCTGTACAGTAGAAATTAATTCAACATTGTAAATCAACTATACTTCAATAAAATAAATTTTTTTAAGTATTAGGGCAAATATTTATCATCTTCAGAGCATTTCATCCCCCAACACAATCCCCAGAGCTCAACAGAGGCAGATTGGTGAAATGGACACACATACTGGGCGTAGTCTCTCAAACTGGTCTTTTTCGATAGTCTTAAAAGACAATATGTCAGCATGACCATTATTAAAACTATAATGAAAAGTCCTTAAAGGAATTCATTTGAAAGCATGTCCTTCAGATATATAGAGGAGATCATCAAAAGACAATTCCTTATCTATGTGCTAGTTTCCTCAGCAAACAAAGGTACAAACTCTGGCTCCCTTTGATGTCAGAACCTTGCTTCCCTATTATCCAATATATTCTAGCCCTGTCCATACTACCCAACATAGCTTCCCCCAGTCATTATATTCTCCTCAACTGTCTTCACTGTTAAACTTGCAGGGGCATATGCCTCCAGGAGACACAGTCAAAGTCACCACACGAACATGGATATATATGAAAATTAAAAGCAAAGACAAGAAAGGAAAGACAAATATATCATTATATGTTCTTTTGATTATAGCCTTTATAGTAAACAGCTCACAGTTTATATTCATGCCTGTATAAGATGATGCTTAATGCATTAAAAGAAGAAAGAGAGAAACAGGGTATCAGGTTTTTAAATTTTAAAATGCTTGATTTATATTCATATCACTTTCTTTCTTTTGGGGTCATTTTGAGGTTTTGATTTTTAGGAGAAAAGTTCAGATATTAAAGCACAATTACAATAGGCACCACTGATTTTTTTTTCTTAGAAAAGAAAGATTATGTCAGAAAAGAGTAATTCTTTTGACAAATAATAAAGAATTCGGATGGGGCTTCCCTGGTGGCGCAGTGGTTGAGAGTCCACCTGCCGATGCAGGGGACGTGGGTTCGTGCCCCGGTCTGGGAGGATCCCACATGCCGCGGAGCGGTTGGGCCTGTAAGCCATGGCCACTGAGCCTGCGTGTCCGGGGCCTGTGCTCCGCAATGGGAGAGGCCACAGCAGTGAGAGGCCCGCGTACCGCAAAAAAAAATAAATAAATAAAAAGAATTCGGATGAACATTGCTAGCTGCTCCGAGTGTAGCTGTACTATACAGAGGGTACACCAAACAGTATGTTCTTTAAAAATCACCATGCTTCTAGTTGCATTGTCATTGATATGGCAACAGTCCATGAAGAGTTCACAGAAAAATATAAATTTAATATCTTAACCTCCCACTATCTCAGGAGTAGGGCCCTGGGAATGACAGCTGTAATATTTCAGGAAAAATACTCATCATATTTTACTTCCTAATTCCCTCATGCTTCTATATAGAATCTCATGTTTGGGATAGAACTGTCTCTGGTTAAATCAAGAGTTGAGAAGCAGGATTCAAATTTATTTTCTGCTCAATTCATGTCTTCTTATACATCTTTGGTCTTCTTATATAGCTTCACCATATTTCATCTGTTTACTGATCCATAAAGAAGTCATAACAGTACCTATTCCTCAGTTGTATTTGGAGGTTAATTTCCTTGTGCAAAAAAACAAAAGACTATTATTTCCATCTCCACTAGTCCCAAACTGTGCAATGACAATTTTTGGTAAGCTGGCAATTCTCCAATTCAGTCATGATAATATGTCTCCCAAGTTGGAACTAAAGAGTTATGAAAATTGAAAAAGCTTCAAAATGACAACACATACCATGCTCACATGAAACATAATTTTGTCCTATTTTATAACCTACCTACCTTTTACCTCAGCCTTATTATCTTTCCAGTCCCCAAAGACTGGATTTTCTGTATCCTATCTCCATGTTGCACTAGTCATTCTCTGCAACCCTCCAAAATACTAGCCCTGTTGTAAATGTGCTATGCAATTCCACAGTGTATATTACCTACAGTTTGTCACCTCTCCCAGGTCTCTGCATCCTCACCACTTAAGTATGGTTTCCACCTGCGGCTCCTTCTATAATAGGATCTCGAATACCCCAACAATAAAGATTATCCAAAAATTTTTAGGTTAAAGGGTATAGAAATCTCCTATCCCTTAAACCCTGTTCAGTAATAAAAAGCCAATTTGTATGCAGTTTATTGAAAGTCAAAGATGTATTTATTGAAAAACTACTATCTGAAAACTATGTTGCCTGAAAGGCACACACAAAGCTTGCGAGAGAATAAGAGTGGTAGAGAATCACAATTGCTCAGGCTATCAAATGATTATAAGTTTCATGTGCATTGTAATGAAATTATACGAATATATTCACATGTATATCGTGTATTTCAAGGTATTAAAGAACTTTTGAAAAATATGTATATTCTGCTCCAGAACTGTTGCCTAAAGGAAAGGAAGTGAGTTTCTTAAGACGATCTGGGATCTTACTGCTTTTCCAGACTTTTAACCAATCTTCTTGCTTAATTTAAAAATCAAAACCAGAAAATCTGCCTCTAGGGGTACCTGCTGTCTTTAGTTTCTGAGCCTTTCTATTGTATTACAGGAATTCACATCTCCCTGTGCAGATATTTGAGTTTTATCTCTTTCTATTCTGTTCATAAATTACTACTCATCCGTTTGCCTTCCATCTCCCAAAATGTGTGGATATACTAGTCTTCTGGGTTTCCTTTCCCATTCTCTTTGTCCTTGTGGTTTTATAACTTTTTAGTTGCTTTTACTATCCATGTTTTTATGGGCTTCAAGAAGTGGCTCAGATAAACACTCGTATAAACTCACGTGTTTATCTAGAAGTCTCACTGAAGTACTTTAGTTATGGGAGTAACATGGTCAGATATACATTCCATAAAGGATAACTCAGGCTGTAGGGAGGACAGAATGGTTTTGAAGAAGGCAAGATTGGAAACAAGTAGAAGAGCTTGAAGAGAGATAAGTACAGACTGAACTCAGTGAGGATGTAGAGGAGGTGCCACATCCAAAAAGTGCTAAGGAGGTAGGATTATTAGGAAGTGCTTTCAAATTGAATATAAAAGCCTGTATTTCCATTACAGGTGGACCTAATGGAAAGGGTAAGGATGTAGAGACCTGGGAGACATGGCAAAGGGAAAACAAGCTTGGGTAAAGAAACACATGATTTCCATGTTGGACATGTTGATTTAAGGGACCAATGGGATATACGGGAGACACCCAGTAGACAGTTGGCCATACCAAACTGAAATTCTGGGGAGAGGTCTAGGGTGAAAATATAGATTTTAGAGCCATCCAAATAGATATGCTGTAACTTATCAAAAATACAATTTCTCCATATTAATATTAAAAATACATTATTAAATAGAGATAATGATTTTTTTTCTCTATTTCAGTAACTTTAGATCTCCCTGAAATGGGAATACATGTATACAAAACATCATTTTAGGAAAGCAGTCTCAGGTGCACATAAAATCATTATGTATATCACACACAGTTTTGTATATGAATAACATCCATCTAATAATACTGTCATATTTTATAATCAGGTGAATCAAATGGAATCTGGCTCTCACCACGTTGGTCACCAGGGCTGATTCTGATCATGTAACTAGCTAAGCAGGTGTCTATCTCCTTCCTCACTTCACTAGATGTCTCTCCCAAAGATATGTGCTCACTCAAATAAATAATCAGGTCGAAATTTAGTTAAGATTATATGTTAATATTCTTATGGTAGCAAAATAATTGCATAGCCCTACTAGTCTTTGCTCTAATATTGTTTAGAAAGATTATAAAAAAGACATATCTTTTATGTTGCATAAATTCTGACTTCTCCCATGCTTATGAAAATATTTTTTTTCCTTGAGGGAGAAACAATAAAACAAGTTCCACATTTTTCAAGGGGGTGGATTCCTCAGTTTTACTTATTATTATCATGAAGCACTTTCATGTGCTCAAAGGAATTTTCTTTTTTTTTTTTTTTAACACTTTTAGTGGAGTATAATTGCTTTACAATGCTGTGCTAGCTTCTGCTATATAACAAAGTGAATCAGCTATATGTACACATATATCCCCATATCCCCTCCCTCTTGCGATTCCCTCCCACCCTCCCACCCCTCTAGGTGGTCACAAAGCACCAAGCTGATCTCTCTGTGCTATGCAGCTGCTTCCCACTAGCTATCTATTTTACATTTAGTAGTGTATATATGTCCATGTCACTCTCTCACTTCATCCCAGCTTACCCTTCCCCCTCCCCGTGTCCTCAAGTCCATTCTCTACATCTGCATCTTTATTCCTGTCCTGCCCCTAGGTTTTTCAGAACCTTTTTTTCTTTTTTTAAGATTCCATATATATGTGTTAGCATATGGTATTTGTTTTTCTCTTTCTGACTTACTTCACTCTGTATGACAGACTCTAGGTCCATCCACCTCACTACAAATAACTCAGTTTTGTTTCTTTTTATGGCTGAGTAATATTCCACTGTATGTATGTGCCACATCTTCTTTATCCATTCATCTGTCGATGGACACTTAGGTTGCTTCTATGTCCTGCTATTGTAAATAGAGCTGCAATGAACATTGTGGTACATGACTCTTTTTGAATTATGGTTTTCTCAGGGTATGTGCCCAGTAGTGGGATTGCTGGGTCGTATGGTAGTTCTATTTTTAGTATTTAAAGGAACCTCCGTACTGTTCTCCATAGTGGTTGTATCAATTTACATTCCCACCAACAGTGCAAGAGGGTTCCCTTTAATTTGTTATCTTTTTAGGCTTGTATCAAAGTCTTAGATTCTTGTCTCCCTGTTAACTTTGCGTAATGAAAAATGACGGTGCTATTATTTCTACAGGTTTAGGATCAAAGTTCTCTCCTGATGATCATTACTTTCTTGTATATTTTGGCCTCAAAAACATCGTTTCCCCAAATTCCAGCATACTAAGGCATGATAATAAGGGTTTATTCATATATAAGATCCCCAAAAGTGTTTTTTTATCAGAATTACACATTTTTATCCCTATTACACCACACTGGGAGGCACGTCTTTTTCTTTCATTCCCTTCTTTCCTCTTCCTTTTTTCCTCACAATCTGTTTGTAATGTTCTATTTGTCCAGTTAATGGAGATTTTAATTAAACAAGAGCACAATTTCAGCAATGATTTCCAATTAAAATTATGAATTCCAAACTACTCATGATCAACTAATTCCATAAGCTGATTTATTTTAAAACAAATGATTAAAATCATACATAACTCTACTTGTTTGAAATGAATTTGATGGCATATACAATTCTTGACATCAACGTGCTTATTCTTCCAATGCCTTATTCATTAAAGAACAATAGAATGTTCTTTTGTTGCTGATTGGCACGGAATTATTATCTTTTCAAGTGTCAAACTAAGGTCATAGTTATGAGTGTACATAGCTAATGTGTTTTGTGTAAGTGCACACTTTGATGTATTTGCTGTATAGATTTTCTGTAAGCTCATATAGGCAGATCCTAATTAATCCAGAGAGTTGTGGATAGGAGAGCTTACAGTATTCTAGATCACAAATCATAGAAGAGTCACAGGTGATATGAGGTAAAAGAATCTGAAACAAAAAGACATATATGTACATATAACTGAATCACTTTGCTGTACACTTAAAACTAACACAACATTGTAAATCGACTATACTTCAATTTTAAAAAAAAAAAGAAGAAGAAGAAGAGTCCCAGGTGAGAAAACACAGCCCAGAAGGCTGAAATTCTGAGGCTGAAGTCCTACTCTCATGCATACAAAACTAAATCTTTCTCCTTATTTATTTTTATTTACTGGGGTGTAATGCTCTAGAGAAAAATGAAATAAAATTAAAATCACTTCTGAGCCCAGTGTCAATCATTACAGCACTAAGCTTAAAAGAAATTTTTATCCGCAATAAGATTTGCCATTTGTCTGTTTTACAAAACCAAACATTCCTCTCTTGTTTCTCTAACACCAAATAGACAAGCACAGGTTGAAAGAGTAGGATTAGTATTTCTGCTGTAAGGCCTTATTACTGAACCTCAGTTTTCACTAAAATGTATGCCTAGGCTGGAATGCAACATCATAATTATCTTCATACCTTTGCACATAAGGCAGGAGGATGTGAAGGGACTGAAAGACCCTTTTTACAGTGCAATGCTTTCCTTTTATCAGGATACAACTGATCAAATAGTGTTTAATCCCTTTCCTGAAGGAACACTACCAGTGTTCACTGGGGAATTTTGTCTTATTTTTACTGGTTCTTATACTTGAAAAGTCAAATACAAGAACTATGAATGGAAACTGAATAAAAACATATAGATATAAGAAAAATTCTTAAAATAATAGCTAAATCTATATGCAGAGCTGGCCCTAGACAAAACTTCAGCATATAAGAAAAAAATGGTGAGTGTCCTTGACCCAATGCTCAGCTCATGGTAATCTCTTGCTAAAATTTCCCCCAGAAACTTTATTTTTCTTCTTCCAGCTTTTTTCCCTACTCACAGATACGTCTACACCATCCTCCAGGTATCCCCACAGTATCTTTACTCTGCATGCCCCCACCACTCTCTAATCAAATTGACTCCCACCAGATAATTTCCTATATTCTTTCTTGGAAAACCTATTTTCAATCGATTATTTTGTTGGAAAGGACCTGACCAATTAATTCTCACTTAAGGTTTAATAACACTTCATAGCTTAATACGTTATTCCTCCCAAAGCTAAATATTAGCAACTTAATAGGAACCATCAAAATTTCAAGTCAAAAGAGTGATTAATGATTATTGCAGGCACCAGTAGGGAGCTATTTGGGGATGCAATACCATTATTGTAAGGAACACAATATCCTTACAATCCCTCTATCGACACTCATGGACAGCAATATATTCCAGAGGGCCTTTAAAACACTAAACACACAGCTTAGGATATAATAAAAAATTGGGCTAACACTGCATAGATTGTATTCAAATAATGAAATATATCATATGTTCCTTCTACTTCGCTTTGGGGTTAGCAGTGGTAGTCTTTAAGTGGTTCTGTTCCTCAATTCTTCCCCCTACGTTCTGAAAGTATTGTGATCAGTAATCCTGTTAATAGCTGGTTCTGTAGTTAATAGGTTTCTTTTTTTGGGGATATGTGAAAAAGTTTGCAAACATCATGGTTTGAGAGATGCTCTCAAATTTGCAGTGACTAAAATTTCCACTGACCCCACTGATACTCGAAAACTGCTAGTTTCACACCATTCTAATTAACACTAATACCGTTTCCTGAGTAAACTGATTGTACTTCCAACTTAATCAGGCTCTGGCAATAGGAATGGTAAACATAAAAGGTAATGCCTAGAGCTGATTTTTTTTTCCCTTCTTTTTGCGGTATGCTGGCCTCTCACTGTTGTGGCCTCTCCCATTGCAGAGCACAGGCTCAGGACGCGCAGGCTCAGCGGCCATGGCTCACGGGCCCAGCCGCTCTGCGGCATGTGGGATCCTCCCAGACCAGGACACGAACCCGCGTCCCCCGCATCGGCAGGCAGACTCCCAACCACTGCACCACCAGGGAAGCCCTAGAGCTGATTTTTAAAGAGCCTCTTTCTTTTTCTTGGGATCTGCCTTCATGAGACAGAGATTGTTTGCTCTTCTGTTGTTTTTTTAAAATCACATCTAAGAGGCTCCTTATATTACACCGTTATTCCCTTGCTTGTGCTGGCTGTTCCTTCCAACTTCAAGTCCTCCTCTCTCCCAACTACTTAGTCAATTCAGCCTGTTGAGGCACCCTATAAACCTGAAGATGACTGCTGCCTTGCACTGGCATCTTTCACAGCGTACTGTGTTCTAAGATAAACTAAATGCCATTTGTTTTAATGCTTACTATATGCTCTATCTCATTTCTTTCTTACAGAAACCTGTGAGTTACATATTAACCTCATTTTACACAGATAAGACTCAAAGAGGTTAAGTCATCACCCAAGGTCATAGGCCTTAGTAATAAGCAGGGCTTAGATTAAAACCCTGGATCTGGATCGTCTGATTCTGTCTGACTATACATACCATTTACACAAATGGACTTTCTCCTGCCACTTGAATCTCTGTATTGCTTGCCCCATCTGTGCAAATGTATCCATCTTTCTCAAATGTTCTCATTCATTTAAATTACCCAAATTCTGGCCCAGCTGGATTCAGAGATAACCTAATGAGGCAGTTGTCTTTCCTCATTGCCCCAAGTGACTTGTAGAGTGTTTGGAAGAAGCACAGACTAAACAGAGCGACCTCAAGAGTTCCTGTGACAAGAGCCCTCACTCATTTGTTCCTCTGCTGAGGCAGGGATTTAAAGTGGTATCAATAAAGGCAACTGGTACTCTAATGTTCCAGCAGTCTCAGAGGCCGGTAGGAACAGAGTCTGGAAGGCAGTGAAGCATTTCCCTGGCACTATCAAATAGGTAGATGTGGTGTTACATGGGCCGAACACATGGACAAGAATTTTAACTTTTTATGCACATGGTTTAGCATCATATGGGTAGGTTCCTACACTGGACAAACTGATGTGCAAGGAAAAAAATAAAGATCCATTTATTCAAAGTTGAAAGGTAATATCTCAGAAATGTTCATATTAATAAACTAAAGCAAAAATCTTCCTTATCACTAGCAATAAGTATAAAGTGTTCCCATGATCAAGGCTTTCTTTTGCTTTTTCTCTTGCCTGGTACTCCATATCTAATTTCTGAAGATTACGCTGAATTCAACAATTATCATTCTCAGAATATGCTGCCTTCTATTTTTAGAGCACTTTCCCAGGAAACCTGTACAACATTGCTCTGGTGTAAGTGATGACTAACTCATTCATTTGAATGAGGACCGCTCAGCAGCATCGTCTTCATGACCATCTAAAAGTAATTTTTCACCAAGGTTGGCTCTACCGTGTCATTATGGAGTATCCATATGCAGACCATCTGTCCAAATATAGAGGATTTTAACTTTCTCCACCACTGAAAATCTTCTATATCACACACTCTTCATAGAAAATATGTTAAACTGAGAAAAGAGAGGTAGTAGGACCCAAGAAGCATGAAGTCATAATAGATCATTCTCATAGTCTGTTGGTCTCTGTAACTTGCCTCCAGGCCTCTAGGATTGTCATTTGATGCCAGAGACCCAACATCCTCTTGTAGACGCTTATTGGAAGAGCATTATATCTGCTTTTTTTTTGAACATCAACTCAAAAGTGGGGTCACTGGGGTCACTGGTCCTTTGATGCTCATAGAAGGAGGCAAGAGGCTAAGAGTCCTGTGATATGAGGAAAGTGTTTTTTCAAGAAAGTTTCTCCCTATTTTGACATCCATGGTGAACATTGTTTATTTTGTCCCTTGATTTGATTTGTTACTTTTCCTTTTGGATTCTCTGGTTCTGGGTTTTTGGATAGTGTCTCTTATTGGCTAGTTCTTGATCCTGACCTATTTTTTTCCATCAAAACGTCAGGACCTGGCCTGAGTGTTAGATTTTCTCCTTTCATGGTAATATCTTAAATGTAGGTAAGGTATATTATTCTGCATCAAGAATGGAAACAGAAGAAAAAAATGAATGGTTGGAGGATATGGGTAGGTGTGGGGGCAGATTAAGGGGAGCCAAAGGAAATTACCATTGCTTATGCTCTCGACATGGCAGCCATTTTGGAGAGAGAAAAACAAGAGAGAATTCTGTTTGTTTATTTTTAATTAATGTAATGGCCAAAATTTATAAGCACCTTAATAACAGGATTTGCCTTCAACTATTTCAGTAATCATCATTGGATTTGCCTGTGTGCACCTGTCTTCACATACTATCTTTTCAACTCAAGGTGGAAATATTATAAGATCTTTTCTTCCTAGAGATATCTTTTCCTCAGTAGATTTATATGAATAATAAACAAGAGATACATGCTTTCTTACTGGAGATAATTTTAGCATCAATTTATGCAAATATTATTGCCAATGCTCATGTATGTAACCAGGTATCTAATCATCTGGTCAGAGAATTCTTTTTCTGAAAGTAAAAATTTAATACATTTATTGAGTCTTTATTTATATGTTGTTATTTATATGATAGACAATGTGTGCCAGACACCCTTGTTTCACCACATACACCAGTCAGATGTAGGTAATTTTGAGAGGCCATTTATGTTCATTACATAGAGTCAGCTATATCTGCATGGCTCAGGAGACAGGCATATTGACTCTATCTTAATATATACTTTTATAATGATTGTACTGTAAATTGTACTGTAAATATCCCAGGAGAATCATTATTAAAGTAGTATAGCTGCCACCTTTTACCATGTACAGAGTAAGATAATTAGTTTGGAAAATAAAAATTTTAAAAAGCAGATGCTCAGAGATGTTAAGTGACTTGGACAGGGTCATACACCCTGCACGAGGTCGTGAGAAAAGATTGACTGAATGAAAATTAGGGAAGTTACTTACATGCTTCTCACACATTCTAAAACACAAGACTAGAATGTCTTGAAACTGCTGTCATCACACTAGTAATTTAGTTACCTTTTGCTAACTCCTTTGTTTTTTGGGAAACATGTTTTTGAAACTTTGGACAAATGAATTAAGAGGTTATTTTTATTAAATGCAAACAAATTAATGAGGTTTTCTAAATGAAAACCAATGTAATATGTTATTATTTTATTTAATTTAATCATAACTCAGTTTTAGTATGATATTTAATGGGAATGATTAAACATAATAGCAGAACCATCTATCATAGGCTGCCTCAGAAAATATTTAGTTGTTGTGGAGATCTGTAGAGGCAATTAAAATGCCCCACAAACAGATGGAAAGAGGGAAAGGTGCAGCCAAAAGATAAAGTACCATTAATAAGATCCCTAGTGTGATAAATATTAAGGGGAAGATGGTTCTAACAAATCCTGATAGAAATTTTAAAAATACATTGAAACTCAAGAAAATTAATCACATTACATTGGTGAGATAGTCACTAGGCCCTGATATTCTGCCCCACCTTTTTTAACTCTACCAAAATCAAAAGCCAGACAATATTGACTTTTAATAAATAAGGTATGTTTCATGAATCTACTTTGCTATTATTCAAAAGCATTACATATGAGGTCATTAAGACCCCATGAAAAATCTGCAAACATTCTTACTTATTGGGCTGAAAGAGTGTTGTCCACCTGCTGCAAACGCTTTCATATAAATCCAAATATTACTAAATTTCTTGAAATAAAAATAAATTAAGGGAGCTTTCTGAGTAAGTTGGAGGAGAGTAAGCTAAAGTAAAATTGAAAAACAAAGAGAAATGAAAACTAGTTATGTAGCTCTTATATTATGAATACTATCATAACCCAAGGTAACATATGCCATTATATATAAATTGTAATAACCATTGCTACGATGGAGAAGAGACTGCAGAATAAAATAAAACCCATCTAAATACAGGCTACATATATATGGCACCAAATATTCTAAATTTCATTATAGGTAATGAAGTAAACAGTAATGTAGGGATTCACTATATGCTTCGAGAATTTAATTTGCAGTTTTTCAGTTTAATTCAACAATGACTAGGTATTGAGTATCATTAAGATAAAGAAGATTTGAGCTAGATATTGTGATGGACACTACTAAGAATGAATAAATTAGTCTCTGCTTTCAAAGATCTCTTAGAATTAGACTGGGTTAAGTTGAAATATAAGACATGCACATAAATAATTACATTACTAAACAAACCAGGATAAACAGCCAAGAATAGCTACGAACTACTTTTGCAAATTAGTAAATAAATAAAATGTGTTGAAAGTCTATATATTAAAATGTATTTTTGAGTTGGTCAGTTATTGCTGCATAATAAGCAACCATGAAAATCTTACTGGCATTTATTTATTTCACATGGTTGTGAATCAGTTAGGGACTAGCTAATCTAGTATAGTACAGGCTATTCAGCTTTATGGGAATTGGCTGGGATTTCTTAAACATCTTTCAGTTGACTAATGGTTATCTACCCTAGGCTAAGCCTAGCTGTGGCAGCTTAGCTGAGGCAGCTTCTCTCTATATGTCTTTCATCCTCCTCCTGGGTCTAGCAGGGTAACTAGGTATGTTCTTCTCATGGCAGTTCTATGAGAACAAAGAGAGCAAGCCTAACTCTGGAAACACGAATCAAGTCCCTCTCTCTATCACATTTCCTAAAATCACATGGGCCAAAGCATGTCACAGCCAAGCCCAGAATGACAGTAGGAAGGCACTGCACAGTTCATGGCAAACGATGTGATTATATAATCTTATCACTGGTGATAGAAGAAAGATTTAGAATAATACAATCTACCACAAATATAAAGTTTTAAAACCAAGTTGTATAGGTGAAGGCACTGGCAGGCATATCATTGGAACAGAACTTACAGGCCAGATTAAGACATGGGAGTATCAATTTAATTTATGATAAAGGGCATTATTCAAAACCAAAGTGGGTAAAGTGCAGGTTACTAAACAATAAACAAAAGGTGTTGGGAACTTTAGCTCACAGTTTATAAAGAAATCAGGCTAGATCCTTACCCACATACAATACATCCAAATAAATTCCACATGGCTTAAAAAATGAAATATGAAAAATGCAATCATAGCATCTAGAAGAAAATGTAGGTAAAAATGAAATCAATCTTGAAAAGGGAAGGACCTTCTAATTCTCAAAGGAAAAGAAATCAATAGATTTCAAAACATAAATAAAATGAACACTAATAGCAACAAAATTAAAGGGCAAACAGAAAATAGACAAAAGCTCATAATCTTTACACATTGAGCTTTTTAAAAAAAGTTCATAATAAACTACTAACACTCAAACTAAAAATGGACAAAAAAACAATAACAAAAAGCAATTCATGAGTGACATGAGGGAAGTTGGTGGAGTAGGATATTTCAGGAATTCATCCTTCCACGGAAATAACAAATGAACTGTCAGGAACTATCTAAAGCAACTATTTTGGAACTCTGAATTGAATATAACACTTGCAGCATCCAGGGGAGAGCTTGATGAAAGCTTGATGAAGAGGATGGTAAATTTCAGTCAATTTTGGCTGTTATAGTTACTAGCTACTATCCTCCATCCACCAACCCCATGGCAGGCAGCTATGTAGACTATATCCCATGTTTCTGATACAACTTGCTAGAGTCAGATGGACAGTAAACATTTGTTCCCCAGGGATACATATTTTGCAATTTGATTGCTGATTGCTGCTTTTTATCACTGAGGGACTGGCATAGAGATCAGTCACTGTTTCAACACCAAAGGGCTAACGTGCCTTCCTAGCCACAAGGGGATTTAAAGACACAAGACTCCTCTTCCACCCTATTGAGAGCCAGATATTTAAGGAAATCTTGTCAGGTCACTGGCTGATTGCAGGGAAAAAAAAAAAAGTGAAAGAGAAACTTCAGTGGCCACCCACAACAAGGATACACAATTTACAAAACTAGTTCATCAAATCATCAAAGGATGGTTCCAGCCCTCAAACAGCAAAAAAACAACAATCAGGGAGGAATGAGAGAATTAGATTTCCAGAGTTACCACAACATAATACTCAGAATGTTCAAATCTCAACAAAAATTTACAAAGCATACACAGGAATTTTAAAGAATAGCCTATTCACAGGGAAAAAATAATTTGACAGAAACTATCACCCAGGAAGTCCAGACATTGGAAATATTAGTCAAAGAAGTTAAATCAACTATATTAAATATATTTGATAAGGGAAACCATGAAAAAAGAACTAAAGGAAATCAGGAACACAAATGTCTGAACAAACTAAGACATTAGGAGCAGAGTATCTTTTTTTTTTTTTTTTTTTGGTGGTACGCAGGCCTCTCACTGTTGTGGCCTCTCCCATTGTGGAGCACAGGCTCCGGACGCGCAGGCTCAGCGGCCATGGCTCACGGGCCCAGCTGCTTCACGGCATGTGGGATCTTCCCAGACTGGGGCACAAACCCATGTCCCCTGCATTGGCAGGCAGATTCTCAACCACTGCGCCACCAGGGAAGCCCACAGAGTATCTTTATAGTATTGAAATTAAGTTGGTATTATTTGAACTAGAATGCTCTAAATTTAAGATGTAAATTGTAATCCCCTAAGTAACCAATAAGAAAATAATTTAAAAACATACAAAAAAGGAAAAAAGAAAGAGATCAAAATGGTACAATATGAAAAGTAAATTTTATAAGGTCAGTAACGGAGGAAGTGAAGAACAAAAATATATGACATGCAGAAAAAAATAGCTAAATTGCAGAAATAAATCCTTCTTTAATACATTTAAATGTATTAAATTCTCCTATTAAAACACAGAGATTGGCAGATTGGATTAGAAGGATAGAAAATAATATTCCATTCAAATAGTAACCAAAAGAGAGCTGTTCAGACAAAATAGACATTAAGTCAGAAAAGATTACAAAACAAAAGAACAGGTCAATACAACAAGATATCTAAAAATTATAAACATGCACAACCTAACAAAGAAGCTCCAAAATATATGAAGAAAAATTGACAGAATTGAAGGGGAAAATAGAAAATTCTACAATTGTTTGAAATTTTAATACCCCACTTTCAATAATGGATAGAACAACCATATATAAAATCAATAAGGATATAGAAAACTTTAACTACACCATTAGCCAATTAGAACTAACAGAGAGAGACCATTTCACCCAATAACAGCAGATACACATTTTCCTTAAGTTTACATGAAAAATTCTCCAGGGTAGACAATACTTAGGCCACATAAATTTAAAATGTTTGATGTCTTAATAAATGTCTTAATAAATTTAAAATGTTTGAAATCATACAAAGTATCTTTTCTGATAACAATGCAAAGAAACTAGAAATCAACAGCAGAAAGAAACAAAAATATCCACAAATATGTGGAAATTAAACAACACACTTATAAACAACCAGTGAGTAAAAAAAGAAATCATAAAGGAAATTAGAAAATACCTTGAGACAAATGAAAATGAAAACAGAACATATCAAAACTTATAAGCTGCAGTGAAAGCAGTACTATAAGAGAAATCTATAGTTTTAAATGCATACATTAAAAAAAGAAGAAAGAGTTCAAATCAAGGACCTAACTATGCATCTTAAAGAACTAGAAAAAGACCAAACTAAACCCAAAGGTAGCAGAAGGAAAGAAATAATAAAGGTTAAGTGGAGATAAATAAAATAGAGAATAGAAAAACAATAAAATATTCAACAAAACCAAAGGTGGTTCTTTGAAAAGACTAACAAAACTAACAAAACTTTAGCTACATTTAGTATGAAAAAACAAGAAAACTGAAATTACTAAAAGCATAAATGAAAATGGGGATATTACTAACAAAACTACAAAAATAAAATGGTTATGAGAGAATACTATGAACAATTGTATACCAACAATAGATAACCTTGATGGAATGGAACAATTCCTAGAAACACACAAACTATGAAAACTGACTCAAGAACAAATAGAGGGACTTCCCTGGAGGTCCAGTGGTTAAGACTCCGGGCTTCCATTGCAGGGGGCATGGGTTCGATCCTTGGTCGGGGAACTAATATCCCGTATGCCACAAGGCACGTCCAAAAAAAATTAAAATAAATAAATTAATTAAGTAAGTAACACAGTACTTTAAAAAAAGAAAAAATAGAAACTCTGACTAGACCTATAACAAATAAGGAGTTTGAATCCATAATCAAAAACCTCTAATACAGAAAAGCCTAGGACCAGACGACCTCACTGTTGAATTCTATGAAAGCTTTAAAAAGGATATAACACCAATTTTTCTCAAATTCTTCCAAAAAATTGAAGAGAAGGGAACACTTCCTAATTCAATCCATGGGGACAACATTATCCTGATAACAAAATCAGACACAGTACAAGAAAAGAAAACCATAGACGAATATCCCACGTGAATATTGATGTAATACTTCTCAACTAAATATTAGCAAATCAATTAAGCAGCATGTTAAAAGGATTATATATCATGATAAAATGAGAATTATTGCTGAAATGCAAGGATAATTCAATATACAAAAATACTACATTAAGAGAATTAAAGAAAAGAATCACATGATTATCTCAATTGATGCAAAGAAAGCATTTGACAGAATACAACACCTATTTGTGATTAAAAAAATACTCAATAAACTAGGAATATAACTTCCTCAGCATAATAAAGGACACATATGAAAAACACAAAGCTATCACCATAATACTCAAAGCTGAAAGAAAACAAGCTTTTCCTCTGACATCACAAGCAAGACAAAGATCTTTCGCCACTTCTATTCAACATAGTAATGGAATTTCCAGCCAAGAAAAGAAATAAAAGACATTCAAATTGGAAAGGAAAAAGTAAAATTCTCTGTTTATAGATAACATGATCTTATATGTAGAAAATCCCTAAAGATTACACACACACACACAAAGTTAGAACTAATAAATTTAGCAAAGTTACAAAGTTACAAAGATACAAAATCAAAAGACAAATACAAGTTGTATTTCTTATACTAACAATGAAAAATCTGTAAAGGAAATTTTAAAAATTATTTATAATAGGATCAGTAGGAATAAAATATTTCTGAATAAATTTAAACAAAGAGGTGAAAGAGTTTTTCATTGAAAATTACAAAATATTGCTGAAAGAAATTAAAAATGACCCAAATAAAAAGAAAGACAACCTGGGGGTGGTGGCCAAGATGGCTGAGCAGGAAGGCCTGAGCTCAATTCCTCCCACAGGTAGACCAAAATTATAGCTATTAACAGAGCAACTATCTATGAAAACGACCAGCAAAAAGATTTTCTGCAACTAAAGATATAAAGAAGGAATCATAGTGAGACGAGTAAAAATGATGGAGATGCAGTATGGTCAAGACCCACACCCCGAGGTAGGCAACTCACAAATGGGAGAATAATCACAACTGCAGAGTTTCTCCCCCAAAAGTGAGGAATCTGAGCCCTATATTGGGCTCTCCAGCCCAGGGGTCCTGCACTGGGAAGATGAGCCCCCAGAATGTCTGGCTTTGAAGGCCAGAGGGACATGAAGACAAGAGAGTCAGAGGGCTATAGGAAACAAAGAGTCCACTCTTAGAATGGCAAGAAAATCTCACACTCTCTGAGTTGCAGTGTAGAGGCAGTAATTTGAAAGGAGCCTAGTCAGACCCACTTGCTGATCTTGTAGAGCCTCCTAGAGAGGCAGAAGGCAACTGGGAAACCCCTGTGGACACAGACACTTCTACTACTAGAGCAGCCATTTGGGGGGGTTTGTTCTACCAGGAGGACACTGGTGCTGGCAAGCACCATACTGGATTCCTCCCTCTAGCATATTAGCACCAGGGCTTACCTGCCCAACAGCGGCCAGCAACAGTACCAAGGTGCCTGGGCCCAAGTAGGCAGCTGCCTGGGGACCTGGCCCCACCTACCTGTGGGCCAGCACCAGGCTTGAGACCCCCACCAGCCCAGCAGCCAGTGAGGTGTTGTGACCCAGCCTTGCCCACCAGTGTGTCAGCATAATCCCCAAACCCCAAGCCCTGCAGCCAGCCACCCCCAGAACCCAGTCCCATAAAACAGGGTGCCAGAACCAGCTCTGAGCCTTGGCCCATGGGCCATGCAGCCAGCTACATGGGGAACCAGTTCCACCCTCCAGTGGTTGGGCGCCAACTCCAAGTCCCCCTGAGCTACACAAACAGCCATCCAACAAGTCTACCATGCCTTCTAGTGGGCCTGCAGCCACTGCATGAGGCAAAATCTTGCAGCCAACCAGGCCAGGGCCAGTCCTGCCTACCAGCATGCCCACATTAGTCAGCCCCACCACAACAGAAGGGCACACACAACCCACATAGGGAGAACCCCTAGAATACAAAATTCTGGTGACCAGAGGGGAACATGCTTCTAGGCCTCATAGGACGTCTCCTACTTAGGACCACTTCTCCAAGATTGGGAAATGGATCCTACCTATCACATAGAAATAAACACAGAGAATTGGGCAAAATGAGGAGACAGAAGAAAATGTTCCAAAGAAAGGAATAAGACATAATATCAGAAAAAGAACTAAGAGTGGAGATAAGAAACCTAACATGCACATGGACTGGAATAATTAATATTGTTAAAATGACCATACTACCCAAGGCAATCTACAGATTCAGTGCAATCCCTATCCAAATAACAATACCAAGGGCATTTTTCACAGTACTAGAACAACAAATAATTCTAAAATGTGTATGGAAACACAAATGACTCTGAATAGCCAAAATAACCTTGAGAAAGAAGAACAAAACTGAAGGTATCATGTTAACTGATTTCAAACTATACAACAAAGCTATAGTAATCAAAACAGTTATGGTACTGGCACAAAAACAGACACATAGACCAATGAAACAGAAGAGAGAGCCCAGAAACAATCCACACTTATGAGGCCTGTTAATCTAAGACAAACGAGGCAAGAATACAGAATAGGGAAATGACAGCCTCTTCAATAAATGGTGTTGGGAAAACTGAACAGCTACATGCAAAAGAATCAAACTGGTCTACTTGCTCAGACCATATACAAAAATGAAATGGATTAAAGACCTATATGTAAGACCCCAAACCATAAAACTCCTAGAAGAACATAGGCAGTAAGTTCTTTAACATCAGTCTTAGCAATATTTTTTCCAATATGTTTCCCCAGGCAAGGAAAAGGAAAATAAACAAATGGAACTTCATCAAAGTAAAAAGCTTCTACAGAGAAAAGGAAACCATCCACCAAACAAAAAGAGAACCTACTGAATGGAAGGAGATATTTGTAAACAATATATCTCTGATAAGGGGTTAATACCCAAAATATAAAAAGAACTCACAACTCAACATCAAAAAAACAAACAACCACAATCGGGTTGAAAAATGGGAAGAGTAAACGAATAGATAGTTTTCCAAAGAAGACATGCAGATGGCTAACAGGCACATGAAAAAATGCTCAACATCACTAAACATCAGACAAATGCAAATCAAAACCATGTAAACTACCTCACACTTGTTAGAATGACTATCATCAAAAAGACAACAAATGACAAATGATGGTGAGGATGTGGAGAAAAGAAAGCTTTGTGCACTGTTGGTGGCAATGTAAATTAGTGCAGCCACTATGGAAAACAGTAGGTTTCTTAAAAAAATCAAAAATAGAACTACCGTATGATCCAGCAATTCCGCTTCTGGGTATTTTTTCAAAAAAAAAACCCAAAAACAATAATACAGAAAGTTACATGAACCTCATGTTCATTGCAGAATTATTTACAATAGCCAAGATATGGAAGCAACCTAAGTGTTCATTGATAGATGAATGGATAATGTAGACATGGTACAGACACACACACACACACACACACACACACACACACACACAATGGAAGCCATAAAAAGAATGAAATCTAGCCATTTGCAACAACATGGATGGACCTACAGGGTATCATGTTAAGTGAAATAAGTCAGAGAAAGACAAATACTGGATGATTTCACTTATATGTGGAATCTAAAAACCAAAACAAACAAACAAACAAACATAATAAAACAGAAACAGACTCATAGATACAGAGAACGAACTGGTGATTTTCAAAGGGGAAGTTGGTGAAGGCACAAGTGAAATAGGTGAGGGAGATTAAGAGGTACAAACTTGCAGTTATAAAATAAATAATTCATGCAGGAAAAAAGATAACTCATGTTCACAAATTGGAAGACTTAATATTATTAAGATGAAATTCTTCTCAAAGTGATCTACAGAGCAGACCATTGTAAAGTGAGCAGCATTCTAAAGTAGACAAATCCCCTACTTTTTCAAAGTGAAAAATCAAACCACCAGAGAAAAATGGATGACTATGTTTCAATCACATATCAGCTATATATTCTTTTGAATTGCAGTTGCAGAGATGGGTTCCTATCTGTAGATTAGGATGGTCCTTCTACAGGCTATTGCTGTATTCCTTGTGTCTGGCTAAGGGACTACTTAGAATCACCTTCTGCACAGAGATTAGGAGAGTTACATCATTCTGATTTGACTTTATATTAACTTCTGTTGGGAAGTAGGGACATGGACCTCCTAACTATACTGACAACATAAATGATCTTTTCTCTTTCATTCCCCATATCCATTCTTATATTTGTCAATGCTTAGACCAATCATCTACATAATTGACTCAGTACCCTCCTTCCTTTTAATCAGCTTGTTGTAGTCTTGAGTGTAAACACTGACTATTCCATTTTCTAGTTGCTCATCCTAATAAAGTCTGAGATATGAAAGTAATCTGTACAGCTAAAGATGGCAAAGGGGGCCTCCAGTGAAGATGGTGGAGTAGATTCATGTTATTATAGCTTTGATAGGAAAATACAGAAAATCAAAAAGATATGGCTAAGCTCGACAAAGGGATCAATCATGCACCAGAAACAGAACTGAAATGTAATCAAGTGAGCAAAGCTGAAGTCACAGCACTTCAAGGCTCCAAGCCTGAAAGCAAGCACTGGTTTCCAGGAGTCAGAATAGTGAAGAGTGAGACTAAAATTGCTCTACTCATTATAAAGGACTGACAATGAGAAATACAAAATCTTTGGAAATGACCAATAGAAATACTAATTGGCAAATCTTGTGGGATACCGCTAAAATGGTATTTGGGACAAATTTATAGGAGTAAATGCATTTGTTAAAATAAAAAAAGTTGTAAAAAGGAAGCTATAAAATTAACAGAATATACCTATAGAAAAATGTAACAGAAGGAAGTAATGGAATAGAAAACAAATAGTACTGAGAATTAACAAAACCAAAATCTGGTTCCCTTAAAAAAATAAAAAGACTGGTAAGAGTTTCACAAAACTAATAAAGAGGGACAGAAGTCATGCATTAAAAAAAATTAGAAACCAAAAAGGGAATATAACTGCAGAGAAAACAGAGCTAAATAATCATAAGAATATATTATAAACAATATTATACCAATAAATTTAAAACCTTCAACAAAATGAATAATTGCTTAGAAAGTATAAATGACCAAAACTGACTGATAAAAACAGAAAGCCTGAATAAATCAATAACCATTAAATAAATTATATCAATAATAAAAAAATCACCAGGCAAAAAAATGACACTAGCCCCTAGTGATTTTAACAGGTGACTTTTATCAAAAATTCAAGGGAACAAGAATCTCTATTTTATGTGAAATATTCAGAGAACAGAGAAGTAAAGAAAACCCTAAGCCACCACTCATTAGTAAAGTTGTATGGCAAAGGGAAGACATACACTACCATTGAGAATGTAAATAACTGCATGTACAAGTCTCCAACTTACGATGGTTCAACTTATGAGTTTTGACTTTAAGATAGTGCAAAAGTGATACGCATTCAGTAGGAACTGTACTTTGAATTTTGATCTTTTCCCAGGCTAGTGATATGCAGTGCAATACTCTTGTGATGCTGGGTGGCAGCAGCTCCCAGTCAGCCCGGAGATCACAAGGGGAAACAACCGATACATTTACAGCCATTCTGAACCCATACAACCATTCCGTTTTTCACTTTCAGTATATTATTCAACAAATTATATGAGATATTCAATACTTTATTATAAAATAGGCTTTGCATTAGACGATTTTGCCCAAATGTAGGCTAATGTAAGTGTTCTGAGCACTTTTAAGGTAGGCAAGGCTAAGCTATGATGTTTGGTAGGTTAGGTGTATTAAGTGTATATTCAACTTATGATATGTTCAACTAATGATGGATTTATCAGGATGTAACCCTATCATAATACGAGGAAGATCTGTACATTATTTGGATGGCAACTTGGCAACATCTAGCAAATCTGATGATAGATATACCCTTTGATCCAACAATATCAGTACTAGGTATAAAACTAGAGAAACACCTCACACGTTTGTAAAATATATCCCTACAATACTTTTTTCTTTTTCCTGTAGAGCTGTTAGAAATACCTAAAAAATCAAAAGAATCTAAAATCCATCAACAAGAGAACAAAGTGTGGAATATTCAAACAATGGAACATAGTAATTAAAATGCAAGAAGTAGAGCTACTTGTATCAGTATGGATTTAAGCTCAAAAACATAAGTTTGAGCAACAAAATTAGGTTGCAGAATGATAGAATGATACTATTTATATGCAATTTATACACAATTTTAAAACATGCAAATAAATCTTATAAATTGGTATAGATACATGCATATGTATGAAAGTATATAAAATGAAGGCTGTTGGTCACCTCGAGGGAATAAGTGAAAGTAATAGGAACAGGAAAAACATCTCTCATATTTTACTTCTTTTACAAAATATCTGGATAAAATACCAAAAAATGGTAAGGCTTAGTGGTAAGCACAAAAATATTGATTTAGTTGTCATCTATTCCTTTCTAACAGCTAGATACATCTCAGAACTTTTAAAAAAGAGGGGAAAACACACAAGAATCATTGATATGGACTGTATGTAAGTCAAAGCATGGCGCTTGACAATTAGATATACTGGGTATATTTGATGAATGAGTGAATGAATGAATGAACTAACCTATAAAACTCAGCCATATAAATTAAAATTATTCCTCTTATCTTACCTTTATCACCCACAGGTCTTAACTTTATGTCTTCCATCTTGCATAAACAATATCTTTAGGAGGCACTCTAATTGAAGAAATCTGGAAACAGAAGTAAGAAAGAAAAATGAATCCTTTGCCATTTCGCACTGAGTAACTGGCATCTCTACCACAGCACCCTTCCTTTGGAATAGTGATTTCTTTTTTTTTAATTTCCTACTGGGTTGTTCCATAGATTCCTCTGATTCTGATTCAAACACAAGTATTATTGTCTGAAACACGTTCTAAACCTCTCTCCTGAAGTGTGAGAACAAAATTGGATGTTCTTTATTAAAGGACATTAATGCATCACAGGAAAGAAAATTAACTCATACAACAATGACCTATTTCTCTTTTGTCAATAAATTCTGTCATCTTATTTATTACTGCACTGCTAAAGAGCTGCAAGTTTAAAAAAAGATATAATTATCATACTTCAATGCTGATTCGTTTCTCAAGATGACAAAAAAAAAGAGGGCTTCAAAATGGCTGCTATAACTGTAAATAAATCGAAAATATTCTTCTAAAGATGTTGAAAACCATACCTCATAACAAATGTTATTGTCTTGCAAAGGTAGTCTTAAAACAATAGATCACAGATATTCAGAGATAAAAAAGGAACATAAAAAGTCTAAATCTCTTTGTGTATGTGTGTGTAATATATCTGCTTTTCTTTCTCTTTCCAGTTTGACAATCTTTTTTTCTTTTTCATTGAAGTGTAGATGATTTACAATGTTGTGTTAATTTCAGGTGTACAGCCAAGTGATTCAGTTATACGTGCATATATATCTATTTCTTTTTGGATTCTTTTCTCTTATAGGTTATTACAAAACACTGACTATAGTTCCCTATGCTATACGTCAGTCCTTCTTGGTGATCTATTTATATACAGTAGTGTGTATATGTTAATCCCAAATGCCTAATTTATTCCTCCCTGCCCTTCCCCTTTGGCAACCATAAGTTTGTTTTCTATATCTGTGGATCTATTTCTGTTTTGTGTATAAGTTCATTAGTATCCTTTTTTTACATTCTACATATAAGTGATATATGATATTTGTCTTTGTCTGGCATACTTCACTTAGTATGATAATCTCTAAGTCCATCCATGTTGCTGCAAATGGCATTATTTCAATCTTTTCTTTTAAATTTTCATTGGGGTATAGTTGATTTACAATGTTGTGTTAGTTTCAGGTGTATAGCAAAGTGAATCAGTTATACATATACATATATCCACTCTTTTTTAGATTCTTTTCCCATATAGTCATTACAGAGTATTGAGTAGAGTTCCCTGTGCTATACAGCAGGTTCTTATTAGTTATCTATTTTATATGTAGTAGTGTGTATATGTCAATCCCAATATCCCAATTTATCCCACCCCTCCCCTTTCCCCCCAGTAACCATAAGTTTGTTTTCTACATCTGTGACTCTATTTCTGTCATTCTTTTTTATGTTAATCAAAGCTAAATACCTTCTTTTCCAAAGATAATATGGGGCCCAGTGAAGGAAAGTGACTTGCCTTAAATCATCCATCCATTTAGTGGCAAAGTCTGGATCAGAATATTAGCCTCCTGATCCCTGGTTTAGTGCACTTTTCACAAATGTCTTATTCATAGTTATAACCATTTATTATTAGTTTTGAAAATTCAATGAGTGAAGAGGGCAGCCAGCAAGTATGCACTGTTGGAAGTACAGCACTGCATTTCAGACATTTAACTTCAATATAATCTGGGACTCAATTCAATTCATGCAGCACACAGAATAGAGTTTGGGCATCAATTTAAACTAAAGTAACCAGCTAGCTCCCAGAATAGTAGAAACAAACCTGGGCAATTTTCCAGGCCTTTCATCAAAGAAAAAGTTCATTGAGGCTTCAGGGAAGAATGGAAATTTTGACTCACTTCATAACTTCAGAAATCTAACCCATGGTTCATTTGGTTGTATCTTCTCTCTATTTCTTTACTGTAGCAAATTTACTTTAAGAATGTAAAGGACCTTTTACTGGTCTCAAGCCTAGAAACACAGACACACACACATGCACACACAAACACACATACACAGAGAGTTGTCATATCAATTGTCTGATCTTATGCTTGTAAGGATTAAGGAGATATATCTAAATAGTCATAGTACTAGAAAGCTATTTTTTATTGGCCTTTGCTTAGTGTGATAAGTGTATTATCATGCAAGGGCACAATTATTATATCCAAAAAGAGGTGATGGGGTGAATGTGAATCTTCACGGCAATAGCATTTGCCTAAGATAAAATGTGGAGAGGAAAAGTAATGGCTATCCCTTAACATCAGTGCATCAGAGCCTGGGTGGCTTTGTCTGACACTGAGATGAAATGAGCCAGCGAGTCATACAGTTATATCAATACAGGAGCTTTTGATTACGGAAAACCAAGTAAGGCTCAGTGACCAAAACAGCAGCCACCTGCAGCCTATGGGGTCTAGGCACACGTCTAATGTAGAAATCCAAGAATCTTTCAAAAAAAAACTTCTCTAAAAATCTAGGAATCTCTACAGACTAAAAACAAACAAACAAACAAACAAAATAGGAATATGGAAATTTAAGATTATTTTATAAAATCCTCCATTTACATGCTCATTGATCGCACACTCCTGGCTACAGGAATGCACTACTCAGTCTACCCTCTGAGTGACATCAACCTAGGGTGCCAAGAGGTGCTTTAGTGAGTATAAATAATGACTTATTGGAAAGAGACTGAGTATGAGATTTTATACTAAGGTTTCCTCAATATGATGAGATTTTTTCTAGGTCCAAAATAAATGTGAAATTAATTGGGAACTTCAAAAATTTAGAGAGTGTTTCACCAATGAAAGAATTATGAGGGCCTAAGTAAAGGTAAAATAGAAGCTGTGAAACTGAAATCTAGCAAACTGAGGTACATTTTTCAAAAGAAAATCCTCTGGTGCACATAAGTGCACAGAAATAAGGCACTTTCATGTTCAACTTTTAAATAGATGACCATGTCACAAGCAATCTGAGCCAAGACCCAGCCAGACATATCACATGTGGTAAGAAGCCTATAAGATGCAGTTAACTGTTTTACAGTGAATACTTCACTCTGAGATTATCAGTGCTTCTTTGTATGTTTCAATATCATCATGCAATCACAAGGTCAAAGGAAACTCATTGATATATAACGGCATTGCTGAATAAATGTTTTGGCTGAATTTTTTTGGCAAGATATACAGGTGTGAAGGAAAAAAGAGCAAAAACAAAACTAACAGACTATTTAATTGATGCCTGTTCATCAAACCTGTACTTTCATCCATTCTCAGTTAACACAAAGGGATACATTACTACTTACATGCTTTTTAAAATCCCATCACTTTCAATAACTCACACTTGTTACTGCTTTGAGGAGCTTTTACCATTATTCACTCTCAACAAGAACTAGAACACTGTCCTAGATTTTCTTATCGATTATATGACTAACCAAAAACTGGGTATTAGAGTTCAGTGTAGAAGATATTCTGGTTAATCAAACTTCCCCATATATGTTGTGTAATTACTGGCTGTAGGCCCCATCTGTCAGTAATGGAACCGTCATAACTGATGAGGTTACAGGTATTGTTTTTCTTCTGAAATGGCAAACTATCTTTAAAGTACCTGTCCACTAGATTTAACAACATGGTGCACACAGCAAATACATTATTTCAGCATCGGGCTTGTATAAGAACCCCTTAGAGGTTTTAAGAACTCTATTAAGGACTGGCAAGTAAATCTTTGGTTAAACCAGACATAAGAAAGGTAGGTAAAGCCATTCTCTTTAAGAGGACTATTTGGTGTAGAACTGTGTGTGTAGTAATATAGTTATAACAAAGGTATTTTGTGTTCCCGACATTACTATTAACAAGCAACTCAAAGATGTGAATTGCTCCACATCTTTTCTAGGTAGGTGAAGATCTAGCACACAGGAATAATTTTTATTTCTCCTTTAGCTGGTCATCCCCCAACCAATTTCTTTAATAATGACTCCCAAACTTCCATTTTATTCTATATTTGCATAAAAATAAATCAGATACGAAGCTTAAAAAATAGGTCAGTGCAGTTCCCCTAAAAACTGTACTTTTATATGAATGGTGAAACCAGTGTTTCCAGATCTCCTGATCTTCCTCAAGTAAAACAGAGGTTCACAACATGGGGATCCAGGGTAGGCTTCAGGAGGGCCATGTTTTCCTAGAAATTGTATGCAAAGTTGTGAGTATGTGTGTGTTTGCATGTATGCATACATATTTGCAGTTTTCTCAATAGTAGATTCATATATTTCATCAAGTTCCCAAAAAGATACATGAGGCCAAAAAAAAAAAAAAAGTGAAGAAGTATAAATAGTTCAGAGACCCAGCTGAGAACATGGTATGGTTTCCATATGGTTGTCACTTAGAACACATGCAGTTAAAAAGTTAAGGGCATGTGCTATAGAGTCAGAAAAACCTAGTACCAGGCCCTGCTTCACCACAATGTGATATTGGGCAAGTTACTTAGTCTCTCTGAGCCATAGCTTCCTATACTTAGTATACAAATAATAATTGTACCTAACACATAAGTTGCTCTGAGGATTAAATGAGATAAAGTACACATAGTCCTATGGGCTGCACACGTTAAGTGTTGAATAAACAGTTGGTATGACTGGGGAGGCTTTAAAACAATATCACTGAGAAACATTCATATGTCTAAACTTTTCATAGTGGACATATTGTCATAAATTCAAATATCAAAATCAAAACTGCCAAACTTCTCCTTGGTTAATCAGGGTCTTCTTCCCAGATTCTTCCTACACCTTTCATAAAGTCAGACTTAAATGAAGAATCAGATCTGATATAAGCCATATCTGAAATATATACATTTTCATTATGGATGATTCATTTGACAGAAAAACAACAATATACTGTGGTTTGTACATAAGTTATGCATATACATGGTTTCAAAAGTTCAAAGAATTACATCATTACCTGTCCAATGAATCTTTTCTTTGCCCAGTTTTCTTTTAGATTATTAGACTTTTACTTTCTATTTTTTAATTAAGGTCTCCATCTATCAGGGATAGCAATCTCCTAAAAGTATTACAAATATTTTCTCAGTTGGTTTTCTTTTGACATTGTTCATGGTTTTTATTTTACTTTATTTTTGGAGGATATGAGTTTTGTTTACCTAGAAAAGTCAGTAAAAATTTCATTTATGACATCTGTAGTTCCTCTCTCACCTAAAGATTTTTTTGAAAACCACTAAACTTCCTTCTAATAGTACTATAATTTATTTCTTGACATTTATATCATCATTCCATCTTGAATTAATTTTGTATATGTGTGTGAGATAAGGATATATATTTATTTTTCTCCACATGGATAACAAATTATGCCAACACCATTATTTTGGAGAACCATCATTTCCATACAAAATTAAAAGACAATATTTGTCAAATATTAAGTTCCAATATACTCACGTTTGTTTCTGGATTTGATGATGCCCTCCAGTTTCTATTGTTAAAGAAAACCAGAGCCTGACAGTGGTTAAAGCAGTAAAAATAGATTTTATTCAAGACTATTGCAATAAGGGAAAAGAAACCTCAGTATAGAACTAGGTTCAGTTCCAAATACACAAAGGGCAAGTGAGGATTTATAGGAAGGAGCAGGTTGTGGGGTGGGAGGGGGCTTGATGGATACAAAATTACTAAGATGAGACATCAAGGATCGGGGAATTCTCGCTATACTGACCTAATAGGATATTTGGTGAAGGCAGCCCAGGGTGAAGAGATATCACCTTGGTTATGGTGGGAAATGAGGAAGTTGGTCAGCTATCAAGGGTGGCGGACTCTCTCTAAACTGACTTAGCAGGATTCTTTCTAAAACTGGGCAATGCAGGCCCAATGAGGAGGGACACTAAAGCCCAAATTCAAGCCCTCATTGAGAAGAGGGCTTAGAGGAGCCTGACTAAAGTTTGGTCAAGGAGAGCATCAAGGTAGACAGATAATATCTATCTATCATCTATCCATCTATTCTGATGGTTTTATTAATATCCAACAAAGCTAATCCCCATGAAGCATTCTTATTTTCATAGGTTTCTTAAATATTCTCAGGCACTAATTCTTCCATTTGAACTTAAACAATTCCATCTGATTTCAATTTAAAAAAACATTCAGAATACTGTGTGTGTGTGTGTGTGTGTGTGTGTGTGCGCGTGCACGCACATGTGTGCCTACACGTGTTTTGGTATATTACATTTGTATGGGATATAACTGAAATTTTTAAATATTCTTTTTATACAGAAACACAGTATAGCTTTCCATTTTGGGAGACTTATTTTAAATCCTTCAACAAGAAGTTATAGCTATCTTCACGTAGGTCCTATAGTTTCTTTATTAGATTTAATCTCAGGTATTTCATATTTTTGTAATTATTATGAATATGATATATTTCCATTTGGTTTTCTAACTGCTTATTCCTAGTATAAACGAAAACTATTTATTTTCTGTGGTTACAGTTTATCCTTTTACTCTATAAAATTATCTTGTAAACACTTCTATGTTTTGTAATCTTTTGGATTTTCTAGGCATACAATTGCATGACATGGGACTTCCCTGGTGGCATAATGATTAAGAATCTGCCTGTCAATGCAGGGATCAAGGGTTCAATCCCTGGTCCAGGAAGATCCCACATGCCGCAGAGCAACTGGGCCTGTGCACCACAACTACTGAGCCCATGTGCCGCATCTACTGAAGCCCGCGTGCCTAGAGCCCGTGCCCCGCAACAAGAGAAGCCACCACAGTGAGAAACCTGCACACCACAACTAAGAGTACCCCCGCTCGCCGCAACTAGAGAAAGCCCATGCACAGCAATGAAGACCCAACACAGTCAAAAAATAAATAAAATTTTTTTAAAAATCATTTTAAAAGAACAATTGCATGAAATGCTTATATATGTCTCTTTATTTCCAAAATTTGTATCACTTGTTCACTGTCTCAGTGCATTAGCCAGATCTCCAAAATAATATTTACTACTGCTTAAAATGAGCATTCCTGACTTGATCCTAAATTTAATAGGAATTTAATGATTTTTTAGTATACCTCATTTTACAATAATTCTTCTATGGTTTATGATAAGTAGTTTTACCATGATAATGTGTTTCTAGTCCAAATATACCCAGAGATTGTCTTAGAAATGCTGGTTGAATTTTAGTAAATAGCATTTACACATTTACTGATTTAACTATATGGTCTTTCTCCTTCAGTTTTGGGGGCTAATGAATTATGTTCATAGATTTCCTCATGTTGAAGCATCTTTATTTCCCTAGAATAAATTGTTTGCAATTATGGTGTATTATTCCTTTAATGAACTGATTCAATTTGTTAGTATTTCATTTAGAATCTGGAATTACAAGAATAAGGAACATTGGTCTGTAGAACATTAGAAATAATTCCCATGCCATAGCTCAAATAAAAAAAAATCAGAAACTCTTTGGTGGGGCCTAGGCATGAGCATTTTTCAAAAGCTCTCCAAATAATTATATTGTCCACCCAGCATTGAGAACCACTGACCTACTTTTCTTTTCTTGTGTTTATCAGTTTTGATATTATGGTTATCTGCAAAAAATCAATCAGGGAAATTTTACCTTTTTGAAATAACAGGAATGATTTGTAAAATGGGAGCTTTCTACTTTTGAATTTTTTGTAAAAACGATTTGGACCTGTTGCCTTTTGAAGAGAAATTCAAATTGGTCAATTAATGAAACACCAGATGCCCAGCACCTAGAGAGCCTGGAACCCCCAGTAAGTTACAAACCCTCCTTTTTGGGAGAAGCTATTAAGCCAATGGGAGGTTGGATTGTGGAGTTGCCCTTGCAACTGCCTTTTGGGTAAAAGTGGTCCCCAGGTAGCCCAGCAATCCAAAAAGAGCTCCCTGTGGCATTCTTGGACCACCCACTCGCTACCCAAATGGGATCACACTATGCTGTGGCTTACTATTTTCATTTAATAACATATCTTAGATATCATCCCATATCTGCATAAGCAGATCTAACTCATTTTTCTACTGCTGCTTTATATTACTATACCATAATTTATTTAACTAATTCCCTATTGATGGACATTTAAGTTTTTCAGTTTACTATTACTGCAGATAACACTGCAATAAACATCCCTGTGGGCATATGTGGCACACTTTTACGAGTGTATCATTTAGTTAAAATCTTAATAGTGGAATTGAGAAAGTCAAGTAGTTTTGAATTTTAATAGATATTACAAAATTGCTTTCTAAAAATGCTGTCCCAATTTATACTACTATCATACATAGAGCAACTGCTTCCAATAATAGGTATTATGTTTTTTAATCATGATTTTTATTAATCTTTTCAAATCTGATACATGAGACATGGAATCACATTATTGTTTTACTTTGCATTTCTTTAATTATGAACAAAGTTGAGCATCATTCCATATGTCTCTTCTAAACTTATATTTCCTTTACTGTAAGCAGCCTATTTCTATCCATAGCCAATTTTATTATTTTGTTGTCCATCATTTTGCTTATTGGTATATAGGTGTATCTTGTAAATTAAAAAAATTGCCCTCTATGATATGTATAGCAATTGTTTTCCCAGTTTGATTTTCAGACTTTGTTCACTTTTGCACTACAACGTATTTTAATTTTTTGTATCTTAATTTTTATATAGTCAAATGTATGGCTTTTGGGTTTTATGCCCTAGTCATAAAGGTCTACCAAACTTCAAGATTATAAATACATAAATTCACTCTTTTTTTGTTTTCAGTACTTTCATGATTTATCTTGTGTTTTAAGTATTTGATTCATCTGAAATTTGTTTTGGTGCAAACCAAGAGGTAAGAATCAAAGTTTCTCTCTTTTCCTCTTGTCTCAAAACTATTTATCCTTTCTCTGCTGCTGAGAAATGACAGCTTTAATATATATCAAATTTCCATATATTATTTTGGTCTATTTATGGACTCTTTATTGTAATCCATTTATTTCTTGCCTAGTTCTTCTCCAGTGCCCAGCTGTGTTAATTATTGCAGCTTCAAAATATGTATTAATATGTAGTAGGAATTCTCATGTAGTTTATATCATGTCTACATACACCTACTGAGGAAATTCAATTTTTTAAAAGATTTAATGCAGCAAAACAAGTTTTATTTCTCTGTTTTACAGTACGCCAAATAATTAGCTTAATTTTATAAACTTTTCAACCAACCATTTTGTTTGACATCATATATAATTAACATCCTCAAGTATATTGATCCTTTATACAGTCCGCATATACAATTTATCACTTCTAATATCAACATTAATCTTATTTTATTCTGTTTTACTTCTGGAGAGCTCCTTAAGTGAGTTACAGTCTTACATATGTTGATGTGTAGAGCCAAAATGTTAAGACCTACAATTTCCTTTATATCAGTTACTATAAAGCAATTCTGAATTCCAATTGTCAGGTGTCCTGGAAGGAAAATTAATATCTAGTTATGATGCATAAGTTTGCCTATATATGATATTAAATTTATATAATAATCTTACTTAAATACAAGAGATGTCACTACCTTAAATATTTTCAGTCATCCAAAATGGACCATGTTGAATCACTCATCAAAAATACCAATATTGGGAGAGGTGAAGATGGCAGAAGAGTAAGATGCGGAGATCACCTTCCTCCCCACAGATACATCAGAAATACATCTACACATGGAACAACTCCTACAGAACAAATACTGAACGCTGGCAGAAGACCTCAGACCTCCCAAAAGGCAAGAAACTCCCCAAGTACCTGGGTAGCGCAAAAGAAAAAAGAATAAACAGAGACAAAAGAATAGGGACGGGACCTGCACCAGTGGGAGGGAGCTGTGAAGGAGGAAAGGTTTCCACACACTAGGAAGCCCCTTCGCGGGCGGACACTGTGGGTGGCGGAGGTGGGGAGCTTCGGGGCCGTGGAGGAGAGCGCAGCCACAGGGGTGTGGAGGGCAAAGTGGAGAGATTCCCGCAAAGAGGATCGGTGCCGACCAGCACTCAACAGCCCGAGAGGCTTGTCTGCTCACCTGCTGGGGCGAGAGGGGCTGGGAGCTGAGGCTTGGGCTTCGGTAGGAGTGCAGGGAGAGGACTGGCAGCGTGAACACAGCCTGAAGGGGTTAGTGCACCATGGCTAGCTGGGAGGGAGTCCGGGAAAAAGTCTGGACCTGCTGAAGAGGCAAGACACTTTTTCTTCCCTCTTTGTTTCCTGGTGCGCGAGGAATAGGGAATAAGAGCACTGCTTAAAGGAGCTCCAGAGACAGGCGCGAGCCGCGGCTAACAGCATGGAGCCCAGAGAGGGGCATGAGACGCTAAGGCTGCTGCTGCCGCCACCAAGAAGACTGTGTGCGAGCACAGGTCACTCTCCACACCTCCCTTCTGGGGAGCCTGTGCACTCCACAGCTGCCAGGGTCCCGGGATCCAGGGATAACTTCCCTGGAAGAACGCACGGCGCGCCTCAGGCTGGTGCAACGTCATGACAGCCTCTGCCGCCGCAGGCTCGCTCGACATCCGTACCCCACCCTCCCCCAGGCCTGAGTGAGCCAGAGCCTTCGAATCAGCGGCTCCTTTAACCCCGTCCTGTCTGAGCAAAGAACAGACACCCTCCAATGACCTACACGCAGAGGTGGGGCCAAATCCAAAGCTGAAACCTGGGAGCTGTGCGAACAAAGAAGACAGAGAAATCTCTCCGAGCAGTCTCAGAAGCAGTGGATTAAATCTCCACAATCAACATGAGGTACCCTGCATCTGTGGAATACCTGAATAGAATAGACAACGAATCATCCCAAATTGAGGAGGTGGGTTTTGAGAGCAAGATTTATTATTTTTTCCCCTTTTCCTCTTTTTGTGAGTGTGTACGTGTATGCTTCTGTGAGAGATTTTGTCTGTATAGCTTTGCTTTCACCATTTGTCCTAGGGTTCTATCTGTCCGTTTTTTTTTTTAATTTAAAAAGAATTTTGATTTTAATAACTATTTCTTTATTTTAATAATTTTATTTTATTTTACTTTACTTTATTTTATTTTATTTTATCCTCTTTCTTTCTTTCTACTTTTTCTCCCTTTTATTCTGAGCTGTGTGGATGAAAGGCTCTTGGTGCTCGAACCAGGAGTCAGTGCTGTGCCTCTGAGGTGGGAGAACAAACTTCAGGACACTGGTCCACAAGACACCTCCCAGCTCCACATAATATCAAACGGCGAAAATTTCCCAGAGATCTCCATCTCAACACAAACACACAGCTTCACACAATGACCAGCAAGCTACAGTGCTAGACACCCTATGCCAAACAACTAGCAAGACAGGAACACAAACCCACCCATTAGCAGAGAGGCTTCCTAAAATCATAATAAGTCCAGAAACACCCCAAAGCACACCACCAGACATGGACCTGCCCACCAGAAAGACAAGATCCAGCCTCATCCACCAGAACACAGGCACTAGTCCCCTCCACCAGGAAGCCTACACAACCCACTTAACCAACGTTAGCCACTGGGGACAGACACCAAAAACAATGGGAACTACGAACCTGCAGCCTGCAAAAAGGAGACCCCAAACACATTAAGATAAGCAAAATGAGAAGACAGAAAAACACACAGCAGATGAAGGAGCAAGATAAAAACGCACCAGACCTAACAAATGAAGAGGAAATAGGCAGTCTACGTGAAAAAGAATTCAGAGTGATGATAGTAAAGATGATCCAAAATCTTGGAAACAGAATAGAGAAAATGCAAGAAACATTTAACAAGGAGCTAGAAGAACTAAAGATGAAACAAGCAAAGATGAAAAACACAATAAATGAAATTAAAAATACTCTAGAAGGGATCAATAGCAGAATAACTGAGGCAGAAGAAAGGATAAGTGACCTGGAAGATAAAATAGTGGAAATAACTACTGCAGAGCAGAATAAAGAGAAAAGAATGAAAAGACAGTCTCAGAGACCTCTGGGACAACATCAAATGTACCAACATTCGAACTATAGGGGTTCCAGAAGAAGAAGAGGAAAAGAAAGGGACTGAGAAAATATTTGAAGAGATTATAGTTGAAAACTTCCCTAATATGGGAAAGGAAATAGTTAATCAAGTCCAGGAAGCACAGAGAGTCCCATACAGGATAAATCCAAGGAGAAACATGCCAAGACACATATTAATCAAACTGTCAAAAATTAAACACACAGAAAACATATTAAAAGCAGCAAGGGAAAAACAACAAATAACACACAAGGGAATCCCCATAAGGTTAACAGCTGAACTTTCAGCAGAAACTCTGCAAGCCAGAAGGGACTGGCAGGACATATTTAAAGTGATGAAGGAGAAAAACCTACAACCAAGATTACACTACCCAGCAAGGATCTCATTCAGATTTGATGGAGAAATTAAAACCTTTACAGACAAGCAAAAGCTGAGAGAGTTCAGCACCACCAAACCAGCTTTACAACAAATGCTAAAGGAACTTCTCTAGGCAAGAAACACAAGAGAAGGAAAAGACCTATAACAACAAACCCAAACCAATTAAGAAAATGGGAATAGGAACATACATATTGATAATTACCTTAAATGTAAATGGATTAAATGCTCCCACCAAAACACACAGACTGGCTGAATGGATACAAAAACAAGACCCATATATATGCTTTCTACAAGAGACCCATGCCAGACCTAAAGACACATACAGAATGAAAGTGAGGGTATGGAAAAAGATATTCCATGCAAATGGAAACCAAAAGAAAGCTGGAATAGCAATTCTCATATCAGGCAAAATAGACGTTAAAATAAAGACTATTAGAAGAGACATGAAGGACACTACATAATGATCAAGGGATCGATCCAGAAGAAGATATAACAATTGTAAACATTTATGCACCCAACATAGGAGCACCTCAATACATAGGCAAATACCAACAGGCATAAAAGGGGAAATCGACAGTAACACATTCATAGTAGGGGACTTTAACACCCGACTTTCACCAATGGGCAGATCATCCAAAATGAAAATAAATAAGGAAACAAAGCTTTAAATGATACATTAAAAAAGATGGACTTAATTGATATTTATAGGACATTCCATCCAAAAACAACAGAATACACATTTTTCTCTAGTGCTAATGAAACATTCTCCAGGATAGATCATATCTTGGGTCACAAATCAAGCCTTGGTAAATTTTAAAAAAATGAAATTGTATCAAGTATCTTTTCCGACCACAACACTATGAGACTAGATATCAATTACAGGAAAAGATCTGTAAAAAATAAAAACACACGGAGGCTAAACAATACACTACTTAATAACGAAGTGATCACTGAAGAAATCAAAGAGGAAATCAAAAAATACCTAGAAACAAATGACAATGGAGACACGATGACCCAAAACCTATGGGATACAGCAAAAGCAGTTCTAAGAGGAAAGTTTAAAGCAATACAATCCTACCTTAAGAAACGGGAAACATTTCGAATGAACAACCTAAACTTGCACCTAAAGCAATTAGAGAAAGAAGAACAAAAAAACTCCAAAGTTAGCAGAAGGAAAGAAATCATAAAGATCAGATCAGAAATAAATGAAAAACAAATGAAGGAAACAATAGCAAAGATCAATAAAACTAAAAGCTGGTTCTTTGAGAAGATAAACAATATTGATAAACCATTAGCCAGACTCATCAAGAAAAAAAAGGAGAAGACTCAAAGCAGTAGAATTAGAAATGAAAAAGGGGAAGTAACAACATGACACTGCAGAAATACAAAAGATCATGAGAGATTACTACAAGCAACTCTATGCCAATAAAATGGACAACCTGGAAGAAATGGACAAATTCTTAGAAATGCAAAACCTGCCAAGACTGAATCAGGAAGAAATAGAAAATATGAACAGAACAATCACAAGTACTGAAATTGAAACTGTGAATAAAAATCTGCCAACAAACAAAAGCCCAGGACCAGATGGCTTCACAGGCGAATTCTATCAAACATTTAGAGAAAAGCTAACACCTATCCTTCTCAAACTCTTCCAACATATAGCAGAGGGAGGAACACTCCCAAACTCATTCTACGAGGCCACCATCACCTTGATACCAAAATCAGACAAGGATGTTACAAAGAAAGAAAACTACAGGCCAATATCACTGATGAACATAGATGCAAAAACCCTCAACAAAATACTAGCAAACAGAATCCAACAGCACATTAAAAGGATCATACACCATGATCAAGTGGGGTTTATTCCAGGAATGCAAGGATTCTTCAATATACAGAAATCAATCGTGATACACCATATTAACAAATTGAAGGAGAAAAAACATATGATCATCACAATAAATGCAGAGAAAGCTTTTGACAAAATTCAACACCCATTTATGATAAAAACTCTCCAGAAAGTAGGGATAGAGGGAACTTTCCTCAACATAATAAAGGCCACATATGACAAGCTCACAGCAACCATCATCCTCAATAGTGAAAAACTGAATGCATTCCCACTAAGATCAGGAACAAGACAAGGTTGCCCACTCTCACCACTCTTATTCAACATAGTTTTGGAAGTATTAGCCACAGAAATCAGGGAAGAAAAGGAAATAAAGGAATCCAAATCAGAAAAGAAGTAAAGCTGTCACTGTTTGCAGATGACATGATACTATACATAGAGAATCCTAAAGATGCTACCAGAAAACTACTAGAGCTAATTAATGAATTTGGTAAAGTAGCAGGATACAAATTTAATGCACAGAAATCTCTGGCATTCCTATACACTAATGTTGAAAATTCTGAAAGCGAAATCAAGAAAACACTCCCATTTACCATTGCAACAAAACGAATAAAATATCTAGGAATAAACCTACGTAAGGAGACAAAAGACCTGTATGCAGAAAATTATAAGACACTGATGAAAGAAATTAAAGATGATACAAATAGATGGAGAGATATACCATGTTCTTGGATTGGAAGAATCAACATTGTGAAAATGACTCTACTTCCCAGAGCAATCTACAGATTCAATGCAATCCCTATCAAACTACCACTGGCCTTTTTCACAGAACTAGAACAAAAAATTTCACAATTTGTATGGAAACACAAAAGCCCCCGAATAGCCAAAGCAATCTTGAGAACGAAAAACGGAGCTGGCAGAATCACGCTCCCTGACTTCAGACTATACTACAAAGCTACAGTAATCAAGACAGTTTTGTACTGGTACAAAAACAGAAATATAGATCAATGGAACAGGAGAGAAAGTACAGAGATAAGCCCACGCACATATGGTCACCTTATCTTTGATAAAGGAGGCAGGAATGTACAGTGGAGAAAGGGCAGCCTCTTCAATAAGTGGTGCTGGGAAAACTGGACAGGTATATGTAAAAGTATGAGATTAGATCACTCTCTAACACCATACACAAAAATAAGCCCAAAATGGATGAAAGACCTAAATGTAAGGCCAGAAACTATCAAACTCTTAGAGGAAAACATAGGCAGAACCCTCTATGACATAAATCACAGCAAGATCCTTTTTGACCCACCTCCTAGAGAAATGGAAATAAAAACAAAAATAAACAAATGGGACCTAATGAAACTTCAAAGCTTTTGCACAGCAAAGGAAACCATAAAGAAGACCAAAAGACAACCCTCAGAATGGGAGAAAATATTTGCAAATGAAGCAACTGACAAAGGATTAATTTCCAAAATTTACAAGCAGCTCATGCAGCTCAATAACAAAAAAACAAACAATGCAATCCAAAAATGGGCAGAAGACCTAAATAGAGCTTTCTCCAAAGAAGATATACAGACTGCCAACACACACATGAAAGAATGCTCAACATCATTAATCATTAGAGAAATGCAAATCAAAACTACAATGAGATATCATCTCACACCAGTCAGAATGGCCATCATCAAAAAATCTAGAAACAATAAATGCTGGAGAGGGTGTGGAGAAAAGGGAACTCTCTTGCACTGTTTGTGGAAATGTAAATTGATACAGCCACTGTGTAGAACAGTATGGAGGTTCCTTTAGAAACTACAAATAGAACTACCATAGGACCCAGAAATCCCACTACTGGGCATATACCCTGAGAAAACCATAATTCAAAGAGAGTCATGTACCAAAATGTTCATTGCAGCTCTATTTACAATAGCCCGGAGATGGAAACAACCTAAGTGCCCATCATCGGATGAATGGATAAAGAAGATGTGGCACATATATACAATGGAATATTACTCAGCCATAAAAAGAAACGAAACTGAGCTATTTGTAATGAGGTGGATAGACCTAGAGTCTGTCATACAGAGTGGAGTAAGTCAGAAAGAGAAAGACAAATACCGTATGCTAACACATATATATGGAATTTAAGAAAAAAAAATGTCATGAAGAACCTAGGGGTAAGACAGGAATAAAGACACAGACCTACTAGAGAATGGACTTGAGGATATGGGGAGGGGGAAGGGTAAGCTGTGACAAAGCGAGAGAGTGGCATGGATATATATACACTACCAAACGTAAAATAGATTACTAGTAGGAAGCAGCCGCATAGCAGAGGGAGATCAGCTCTGTGACCCCCTAGAGTGGTGGGATAAGGAGGGTGGGAGGAAGGGAGACGCAAGAGGGAAGAGAGATGAGAACATATGTATATGTATAACTGATTCACTTTGTTATAAAGCAGAAACTAGCACACCATTTTAAAGCAATTATACTCCAATAAAGATGTAAAAAAAAAAAAATATTAATGATTTTGTTTTCATACTCTGCAAATTGAATTTACTTTTACAGAGTATACTTCATTTTATTTTTTAAAGTTCACGCTACTATGTCATTGTCTCTTATCTGTTATGTTGATTAAGACAAAAATGACTTTCATTTCTTAGTGCATTTAATTTCCCAGGCACTAACAATCAGGGTAGAGTAAAATTTTCTTGATTTAATCTTTCTAACTTAAATAACTATCCAAATAACAAACCTAAAATATCCCAAAGAACCCCAAGATCTGATCAGCATACATAGGAAATTATTTTTATGAAGATACAACAAGCAAGAATAAATAAGGGACAATTTAGCAATTCATACTTTATTGTGCAAGGAACCTAGATTATAGCTGTTCTTTTTTTTCTAATTTTTTTTAATCTGTTTTAAAGGGCAGTTATTTCCTTCTGCCTCATTTATTTATTTTTCGTTTTTGCTGTGTTGGGTCTTCGTTTCTGTGCAAGGGCTTTCTCTAGTTGTGGCAAGAGGGGGCCACTCTTCATCGCGGTGCGCGGGCCTCTCACTATCACGGCCTCTCTTGTTGCGGAGCACAGGCTCCAGACGCGCAGGCTCAGTACTTGTGGCTCACGGGCCCAGTTGCTCCGCGGCATGAGGGATCCTCCCAGACCAGGGCTCGAACCCGTGTCCCCTGCATTAGCAGGCAGACTCTCAACCACTGCGCCACCAGGGAAGCCCCTATAGCTATTCTTAATCAATTTGGTAATTACAGCTGTTCTTAGTCAAAATGAAGAGCACATCACGAAATGATTTTATCAATGTATACCCTTAAATTATTTTTTCCACGAATTCCTTTCTAATGAATTCTATACTTAATGAGAGAGATTAGCAGCCATGGTGTTTCCTTTCTCCCTTCTTTCCATCCTTTAATCAAACCTGCTTCCAATTCAACATGTGTCCTTTGTTAATGAGACACATTAAAATGTTGTACTAGTCTTCTCTATATGCAAAGGGGAGGACTCTGAATACTTCCCTTTTTGTGTGCTGTATGCAGATGGAACTAGAAACTGATCTAAGCTTTAGGGATCAATCTCATATATAACAACTATGATCTCATCTCTGATCCTCAAATCAACTGTCCTCCCAAGGTCACAGAGCCACAGAATCAAGTGTCATTTCCATTATACCCTACTGCCTTAAAATATCAATAATTAAGAACTGGCAATCTGTTTTTTCAATTATCTTTTGGTCTGATTACTCAGCAACATATATGATAAGATGTTGGGCAAGTACCCTATTTTACTCCATTTGATCACTAACAGTTTAAACTTCTTAAGAGCATACACATCTGAAAGAAAGCACCTGCGTGCAGAAGAAACCCAAATCCTACTTGCTGAAAATATCCCAGCAGTTTTTCATTATCTTCTTTTTAGGGTGTTAAGAAAGGTAGAAAAGGTCAGTAAATACACAAATCATCAGACCCTACTATAGACTTCCCACTGACAAGATTGTTGTCACTCGCAGCCTCTCATAATAGAAGCACTGGAGGATGGGGCTCTGATCTTTGAGATAAGCAGCATATCTATTTGACACCAAAGTGGTCAGGCTTACTGAATTTTTGAATGAACTACCTGAATAATTTGATACCAAGTAAATTCAACCAAAGGGATCTGTAAGGGGGGAAGACTTCTCCTTTCTTCCCTTCTAGATTCTTTGGCTGGTCTAATAATTAAATTGACAAAATACATAAACAGGAGAAAAACCAATTTAGTTTCATATGTACGAGAGAGCTCACAGAAATATGACATTCAAAGAAGCACCCAAAGCAGGCGGCTTTTACACCTTTTAGACAAAGAAACAATGAATTTGTGAAGAACTGACAAGACAAACAAGTTTGGGCTTCAGGTAGTAAATTAGTTAAGAAGTAGCAAGGTTTCTTTATACAGCCTTCATGGCCCTAAATTCCCTGTCTCTGGTGAGAAGAATGCCTTCTACTCTCCTGGTACAGGGAGGGTACCTTTCACATAGGAGATTTATTTCCTGCTTTCAGAAGGACAAAGGAGGGTCAGAGTGCCTTTTTTGCACTGGCTGCTTCTTAAGTAACTTTAATTCAAAATAATCAATATGCCAAAATGGCATATTTTAGGGTGGCATATTCTGCTCCCTTCAGATAGAATCACTAGTGGTTCTAAAAATTTCTTAATGTCTCTGTGCTTTAGAGTCCTCTCCTAATAGCAACAAAAAGACCCTATATCATAGGTTGTTATGAGAATTAAATTATATATATATATATATATATATATGGTGCTTAACATAATGCCTGGTATAATAAGTACTCAATAAATATTGCCTAGTATCATAGTTATTGAGGTGCGATGGAATCAAGTGAAGAGCTTGTTAATGTGCACATTCCAAGCACTGCACCACACCTTTGGGGAAAGAGCAGAAAATCTACATTTTTATTAAGCATCCCAGGGGATCCTAATGCAGATAGTGCAAGAAACCCACCCTTTGAGAAACATTGGACTAGTCACTGCATAGAATAGTTTCAGCCACAACCTACACCTATATGGATAACTGATAGATTATATAGTGATTGTAGACCTCCCCCAGTTCAATGCAACCAATTATTTGTCCAAGCTTCATTAAGCATCAACTTTGAGTCCAAGAAGAATAAAGAAATATGACAGAGGTGACGTACACAGAGCCAGTCTATCTTGCTCACCATTCTATTCCTAACACAGGAATCTACAGGAACACAGGAATCTACAAAGTATTGGAAGTTTATATCCTATTAGCAAGGACATACTGATAGTGATCACCAGTAGCAGAATTGTCATCTCTAAAACATCTAGGGATGTGCATAGGTGTGTAATCCAGATAGTGCTCCTAGGAGGGCAAGAAATATCATAACAAAAGCTGGAATATTTTAGAGTTTAAAAAAAGCAACAGTAACAAAAATCATTGCTGTGAAATGTAAACAAGCAGTTAAATGCAAACAACACACGGAAGTTTCTTAGGGCTGATGCAATCTGAGAGAAGTGGTGAGCACTATGAAACGATAATCCCATAATGAAAGACATCTATGTATCTCCTACCTACACTGACTCATCGTGCATGTTGAAACATGCAAACATTTCTATATTCAATAAAATAAGTTTTGCAGGGTGTCAGGACAATATTTCTAATGGGCCGGGCACAGATCCATATGATAACATGGATACTGTCCCATAATCACCTTCTTCAAAGGAAATAAGACATGAAACCAGAACCTGATGAAAATTGAAAGGTACAGAATGCAATCCTGTCCATACACAGATTTAATTCTGAAAGTGAAATCTTATTTAGATGACTACAGAAATTCCTTCTTAAGATCCAGAACTTATAATACAATTGCTTGCTATAGTCCTCCCCCCACCTCCCCCAGAAGAAAACCCATTGAGTTACTATAAAGCTATCTTGACATTTCCCATTCAGGTAAAGATTGTATTTTTCCCTATGCCCCCAAATTCTAGTTTCAATAACTCCCAATCACAGTATCAGAATCACATTAATAATTCAAAACACAACTATAAAAAGAAAAATCTTTAGCAGATGTTAACCTGCAAGTTAAGCGGAAGAGATATTTAACACCCCAGAAACTCTCCATGTTATCGTCGATTTGCCTCTCCTCTACCCTCCCAGACTCTATGCCTGAAGTATGCAAGGTGTTCCTCTTTCCTCTCCTAACGCTTTTCTCTTAGACCCTTGAATTGGCTCATCAGTCTGATTCTTTTTTTTCTGTTTTATTTTATTTTTTAAATTCATTTTTATTGGAGTATAGTTGATTTACAATGTTGTGTTAGTTTCTGCTATACAGCAAAGTGAATCAGTTATACATATATACATATACCCACTCTTTTTAAGATTCCATTCCCATATAAGTCATTACAATCTACTGTGTTCCAGATCACACGTTCAACTTTTTGACAGTTCAGAATTCTTGGTTAAGAGCAATGGTTCTGGTGGCAAGCAGATTTAGGTTTGAATCTCACTGACACCAATTTTTAGTTATGGAATTTGGGCAAATTATTTAACCACTCTAACTCAATTTATCACTAGTAAATTTTTTTAAAAAATAAGGCAAAGTGAAAATAAACAAGGTGATGTGTTCAGAACTTAGGAAAATGCCTCAATAAATAGTACTTACGCACTCCTCAAACCTTGTTCTTATGCCCAGCTTATTGCCTGACACCTAGCAATGCTCTGTGCTTGATTTGCTCTGACCTTTCTGATCCTCATCTCCTCTTTGATTCTGGCCTCCTCCTCTGACAGTGACTTGATAAGTTAAGAAATAATCCTTATCTAAATATATCCGCAAGGCTTTAAAGTATCTGGGCCAGGTTCAGCTTAACCAATGGCTATTTTCCAGACCCTTCCCACTGGTCCCTCAAAACCAGTTCTGAATCTTGGTTCCCATTAAATTTGAAGAAGCCAACTGCAGCAATTGCCAGGAATACCTTCCTAAAAAGCTACAAATGTAGGTTAGAATGAACGGTAGCTTTCTCTGCAGTCAATATAGATAGTTAACCATTCTTTTTGACCTCCAGTAAACATTAATCCAAGAGATATTCAACCAAAGGCTGATATTAAGAATCTTAAATTGTATAATTGGAGTTTCTTTTAATATATTTAAAGTGAGACATACCCTTTAATGTCTTATAAGTAGAGACACTGCATCGGCTACAATGCACGGGGACAAAGGCAACTTGCCTCATCAAGTGACAAGATAGATGAAATCAAACTCTAGCCATATGCTAAAATAAAATATCTTGAGTACCAGTTGAAAAAAAAAAGAAAGAAAATAAATAATCCTTAGAGCATGTTGGATGGCAATAACGTATGATTATCTCAAAACATATATCTAACTCCTGGTGGAGTTAACCAGCTAATCAAGATATGCAGCTCATTTATCCGGCTAATCCAAAATATCTAACAAATCACTAGACTGTGAACTTCAGAAACTATGGCTCCCTGGAACATGTATCTTTGCTTCAAAATTTACCCAGAACTCTGTCCTACCAATAGTACATAGTCTATTTGGTAACATGAATCTAGACTTTTTCCAGTTATTTGGAACTGCTGTTCTTGCTAACCCTCTAGTAAGGCTGGGATCTCAACTCAGGAATTCTCTTGGATATGGATCAATGAACTTCCCAAAAGATAACAATTCAAGAGTCAGAGGAGTTTTCATGTCATTTGGTATAGTAAGTACTCCGAGACTACTGGGCTCTGAACACAAAGTTCACAATTCTGTTATAGGTGTGCATAATTGCCCTTCTGCAAGTGTCTTCTTGAGATAAGATTGGCTTTAAAAATATTTCTAAACCTAGGTATAGAATTCCTTCATTAAACTGTGAGTTCCCTGAAGTCAGGGAATGTGTCTCTTTTCATTTTTATCCTCGGGATTTAGCATGCTAAGTAAACATTTAATTCACTGAATTCATTTATTGAATTCTGGCTCAACTTGGAGATTGATTTTTCAGATATTCTCATGAAAAAGTGACAATAATTCTGAGAAGAGATTTTCCTGGCAGGCTGCTGCAAAAGTCTCTGTGAATAATTCCTAGGAGCTAAACTGGGATTGTTTGCTTCTTTGTTTTCCTTTTTTCTTTCTTAAAAAAATCTGGAGAATAATATTACTATGATGATCTCTATTTTTTTTAAAAATTATTTTAGCATTTTTTGCCAGAAACAAGTGCAACTGAAGCACTAACTAGCAATCTGTGGTTTTCTTGATGTTTCTGGTTCTCATCTTATGATTGCATTGTCAAGTTTTTGCAATAACTTTTTGATACACGAATTTATTCATATTAGGAGAGGGGGACTTTTAGCAAATCCTTTATACTCGCTATTGACAGAAAGGTTTAGAGGTTAGTTATCAAATGTCTTGGGATCAGATATAAGCAATTGTTTGAAACTACAACAGTCTCTTTTGACATAAAACATCTGAGGCATAGTGGCTACACATGTGAATCTGATATAGTGGCAGAGCGCCCTACATGATGGAAGAAACCAGACTGTTTATTCCCAATGATGCCTGTTTCCTGGTCCATACCTGAATCCTGCCTCGTGTTTCTTCAGTCTTGTGAATCTTGTGGTTCCTAGTGTTTCCTCTCAGCCTAAACTGACCAATTACATCCTGTGATGTCCGTTAATAATCCAGTGAGAGGATGTTTTAGTTGTGCAGGGAATCTAATGACACTCCAGGAAATTTTCATCCAATTCTCACCTGTCTATACCACTAGCATATCAAAGTTAAGATGCCCAAAACAGATCTCAGCTTCCATTCCAAACTTATTCCTCCCTGCATTCCATATTTTCCTAGTATATAACCATAACCTCTCATTATTGAGGCTTAAAATAGCAGGGTAATCTTGGGCCTTTCTCTTTCCCTTACCTCCCTCATCCAATCAGTGACTAAACCCTGCTGATTTTCCCTCTTTCATATGCCTCTAATTAAAATTTACTTCTCATTTCTAATGCTACTATTATCCACTCAATTAATTAATATAATAAACATTTATTAGGTACATACTTCTGTCAGGTACCTTGGTAAGGGTTGAGGATGCAAAGATGCATATAACCAACTCTCTACTCTCAATTATCTTCCAGTGTTATGGATATTAGTATACAAGTCTGAGAGTGAAGTGAGGCAGACCTGAGAGAATGGTCAATTCTCCCTGGGGTTGGTGAGAAAAGTCTTCAGAAAGGACATAAAAATTGAACTGTGTATACTATTATTCAATTAAAAGTCTAAATCTAGACAAATACCATATGATATTACTTATATGTGGAATCTAAAATATGACAAAATGAAGTTACCCATGAAACAGAAAAAGACTCACAGACATAGAGAACAGACTGGTGGTTGCCAAGGGGGAGAGAGGTGGGGGAGGGATGGATTGGGAGTTTAGGATTAGCAGATGCAAACTATTATATATAGACTAGATAAACAACAAGGTCCTACTGTATAGTACAGGGAACTATATTCAATATCCTGTGATAAACAATAATGGAAAAAATATTTTAAAAAGAATGTATATATATATATATATATTATACACATTGTTGTACAGCAGAAACTAACACAACATTGTAAATCAACTATACTTCAATAAATTTTTAGAAAGTCTAAATATAGAACTGAAGATGGGGAAAAGGTAACCAAGGCAGGGAAAAAATACTGAAAGAATAATGTGCAACAGAAAGGCAATTTGGTAGAGATAAAGCTGGGAAAGTAGGCAGGAGACAGTTCATGGAGGGCCTTGCATGCCATGCTAGGAAGATTCTACTTCATCTAGTCGGTAAGGTAAAGCCATGGAAGAATTTTAAGCAAGATAGTATTTCTTTCAGAAAAAACAGATTTCTATTCAGAAATACAACTGTGGTGACAGATTAGTAAATGGATTAGAGATGTGACAAGATTTGAAGTAGAAAGATTAGTTAGAAGATTATAGAAGTATTGCAAGAGAATGATGATTAGGGTCTAAAGTAAGTCTGTAATAATAAAGATTAAGAAGAGAGGACAGTTAAAGTTCAGGGGGTGGTCAAGTTCATAATTCCTGTTTAGTGTCTGTTCTGGGTCACATTAACTGAGATTGAAAACATAGGAAGGGAATTAGAAAAAATAACTTCATCTTTAAACACGCTGAATTTGAGATGTGCATAGGTATACATGAGGATAAATTCAGCAGGAAATCCTGAATCAACTGAAGTTCAGGAGAAAGACAGTGATCTGGATTTGGGAATCACTGGTGCATAAGTAATATTATAAGCCTTATAAAAATGCTTAACATTACTCATTATGTTAGTTAGAAGTTGGTGTAGCTAAAAAAAGTGACAGAAAATCCAAAATAACAGCAGCTTAAATAAAAAGAAATTTATTTCTCTTTCCAAAGGCAAACAGTTCAGGGTAGCTAGAGTAGCTTCTCAAAGTCATGAGGAATATAGGCTCCTTCCATGGGCTGCTCCATCATTCTCAAGCCATGGCCATTACTTCATAGGCCAAGATAATTGCTTGAGCTCCAGCCATCATACCTGCATTCCAGCAAGCATGAAGGAAAGATAGAAGGAATACCCCTTTCCTGTAAGAGTGCTTTCTGAACACTGCATGCAATATTTCCACCTAATTTCCACTGGCCAGGCACTTTGAATGGAGTCATGAGTAAGGGAATCAGGTTGCAGGGAGTTGAGGAGTAAATATAGGGAAGAAAATGGAGACAGCAAGTAAATAAGACACTTGGTAAATTTACCTTTAAAGAAAGAAGAGAAAGTGAAAGCCATAGACACAGGAATCTGTTTTATTTTTACATTGGGAGAGGTTTTAGATGAGCCATTAGAAATAAAATGTAGATGAGCCATTAGAAATAAAAAAAACCAAAAGAGATAGCTCAGCTAATAGAATAAGGTTATCATTTCAGAGAAAGCAGAAGGAAATAGAAGGAAGATGACAAGTGAAAAATCAAACTTGAACAGAAGAAACTGCTCTTTCTAGGACTGAAGGAAAATTTGAGCTCAGGTCTGGCATTTCAGAGGTTGAATGTTTCCAGTGTTTGAGTTCTGGTGTATTTTTAAAATGAAGAAATGCCAAAAAAAAAAAAAAAAAGGGACTTCCCTGGTGGTACAGTGGTTAAGAATCCGCCTGCCAGTGAAGGGGACATGGGTTCGAGCACCAGTCTGGGGAGATCCCACATGCTGTGGAGCAACTAAGCCTGTGCGCCACAGCTACTGAGTCTGCACTCCAGAGCCCATAAGCCACAACCACTGACCCCGCGTGCCACAACTACTGAAATCTGCGCACTCTATGACCCGTGTGCCGCAACTACTGAGCTCGCATGCTGCAACTACTGAAGCCTGCACTCCTAGAGCCCGTGCTCTGCAACAAGAGAAGCCAGCACAGTGAGAAGCCCGCTCGCCGCAACTAGGGAAAGCCCGCGTGCAGCAGCAAAAACCCAACACAGCCAAAAATAAATAAATAAATTTTAAAAAGGAAGAAATGCCAAAACACAGCTACAAAACCAGTAAGGCTTCTTTTCCAACACTTAATAGTTTAGTGGTAAGACTACCTTACTTTTAGTCATTGATCGCAGTATATACCAAGGATTTCCTTATTTCTGTACCTTTGCTCACATTATTCCCCATCTGGATTGCAACCTCAACACCTACTTAAAGTCCAAAATCAAACTCTAGTGTCCTTCCTCTATGCCTCCTCTGGCCCCTTAACTAGAAGTTATTTCTTCATCCTCTGAACGTTTTGAGCACTTACATGTACCTCTCTTCTATCACTTATATTTTTCAATCTTGTATTTATAGTTAATTACATATAGGATTTGTCTTCTTTTATATTAATCGCTTTGTCAAATTTGGGTCCTCATTAAGTTCATTCATCTATCTCCCACACCACTAGAATAGCTCTAGACTGGAAACTGACAATAAAAAATATTTATACAGTCAATGAAGGCACCAAGGTGCTCCTATCATGAATCCTGATCAATTTAAAAATTGACCATTAGCTTCTCCAAAACATAGCACCCATCCCTAGGCTTTCCAAGTGAATCTCTAAGTCAAACACCTGAAGTAATATATGATTTCTCTTTGTCTAAATACAAATAACTCTTTCTTTAAACAAAAGCAAGTCAGAAGTCAAAAGTATGGACAACTTTAAGCAAAGGAATCCAATCTCATTACGAAACCATTTGCTGAATGTCTGGCCCACCCTGGCAGTAGCACAAACACCAAGAACCCACTGATGTCCAAACTCAAGCAACATGGTGTTGCAGCCAACAGACAGGAAGCAGCAATTGCAGCTGCAGGAAGACCATGCTGTGATGTGACATTCTAAAACATAACGGCTCAGTTTGAACTTACAAGTTCATGCATCTGTTAGGTCAAAAAGGAGAGTGAGAACACAGTGCAATAACTGACACCAGATAAGAACATCAAGGTACAGCCATTCAGATATAACGAAAGGGTCTGTGGGTCAGAGATGGATCATGCCAATCACTCCCATCCTCACAAAATATCCATATAGAAGCCACATGTACTTGCAAGAAATTAGTCATATTTTCCCCCTTTTTATAAACCACAAAAGTATGGCAAATTATAACCATTTTATATTCACACAGAATCAGCCAGGCGAGAACATTTTAGAAAATGCCAGTATTTCTTTTCTATGCTGAGGTGAGAAAAAAGAAAACTTGAAGAAATACATGGTGGTATTTATTAAAGCTTCTGCTTATAATATTGGGGTTTATTAAAATCAGATATTTAAAAAATCATCATCTAATAAATCCAGCAGGAAAAGCTAACGTTCACTGGAATCAAGACTTAGTCCTTGCTGAAGAATTAAGCTGAAATATCTTAATTAATTTTTTCTTCTGATTAAAAAATAAAGGTGGGAGTCTAAGTACCTAATATAAATATAATAACTAATTTTTCCTTTTGGAATAAAATATAATTAAAAATTATAAAGCCAAACTCAGGAAACAGTTTTAGTTTAGTGATTCCTTTTTAATGCCTGTACCTATAAAGACACTTGTACAGTCACAGAATTTTAGAAATTTAATGATCTGATAAATCAGTTTCTTTATGCATTTCAACCCCTTACACAAACTGGCATTCCATAAATGTATGTTGAAAGAATGAATGGATGAATAAATGTATGATTAAAGTAGTCTAACCAATACGACATTTTTCATATGAGAAAAAATTTTTTTCCAAGAAAGTGAAAAAACCAAAATCATGCAGCTAGTGGGAAATCCAGGATTAGAAATGAGGTTTCCTGAGGTTTTCTTTTTTTTTCTTTAAAGCAAATCTTTTATTTATTTAATATATTTATTTATTTATTTTTGGCTGCGTTGGGTCTTCATTGCTGTACGTGGGCTTTCTCTAGTTGCAGCGAGCAGGGGCTACTCTTCATTGCGGTGTGTGGGTTTCTCATTGTGATGGCTTCCCTTGTTGCAGAGCACGAGCTCTAGGCACGCAGGCTTCAGTAGTTGTGGTGCACGGGCTTAGTTGTTCCATGGAATGTGGGATCTTCCCAGACCAGAGGTCGAACCAGTGTCCCCAGCATTGGCAGGCAGATTCTTTTTGTTTTAATTAATTAAATTATTTATTTATTAATTTATTTAGTTATTTTTGGCTGTGTTGGGTCTTCATTGCTGCGCGTGGGCTTTCTCTAGTTGTGGCGAGCAGGGGGCTACTCTTCGTTGCAGTGCGCGGGCTTCTCATTGAGGTGGCTTCTCTTATTGTGGAGCATGGGCTCTATGCACGCGGGCTTCAGTAGATGTAGCACACGAGCTCGGTAGTTGTGGCTCACGGGCTCTACAGTGCAGGCTCAGTAGTTGTGGCACATGGGCTTAGTTGCTCTGCAGTATGTGGGATCTTCCCAGAGCAGGGCTCTAACCCATGTCCCCTGCATTGGCAGGTGGATTCTTAACCACTGCACCATGAGGGAAGTCTCCTGAGGTTTTCTTTCATAGGAGCATAAGGCGAGGAGAGCTAAATCCTTAGGCACCTATCAGGGCACCACTTTAGCTACTGTCTTTAGAGATGTTAGAGGCTGTGTGTCAGGAGAGAGCAAGCAAACACCCTGTATTAGCTAAAGTTTACATTTACCATTGCCATGCTACTGTCTTTTCTTGAACAATTATTAAACTATTATTCAACAGTAGAGATGGAAATGACCTCACTCATTCAACAAGATTTATTTATTGAGCATCTACACTGTACCAGACACTGTTCTGGGTGCTGGAGATACATCAGAGGACAAGAGAGACAAAATTCTTGTCCTGATGGAATTTATATTCTAGTGATCTTAGAGATGAAAATTCCCTCCATTTAAAAAAAAAAATTATTGAAATATAGTTGATTTACAGTGTTGTATTAATTTCAGGTGTACAGCAAAGTGATTCAATTATACATACATATTTTTTATATATATATATATATACATATATATATATATGTCTTTTCCATTATAGGCTATTACAAGATATTAAATACGGTTCCCTATGCTATACAGTAGGTCCTTGCTGCCTCTGTTTTTTTAATAGATGTGACCCTCCTGCCCCCAACAGGTGAAGTGACTTACCTACATCACACAGGAACTCAGGTCCCCTAGTGCACTGCACTTTCCACTATGGCATGCCAGCTTACAAGCACAACCTGCCGAGACTGAACCAGGAAGAAATAGAAAATATAAACAGACCAATCACAAGCACTGAAATTGAAACTGTGATTAAAAAACTTCCAACAAACAAAAGCCCAGGATCAGATGGCTTCACAGGCGAATTCTATCAGACATTTAAAGAAGAGCTAACACCTATCCTTCTCAAACTCTTCCAAAATATAGCAGAGGGAGGAACACTCCCAAACTCATTCTATGAGGTGCTTTGTGACCACGTAGTGGGGTGGGATAGGGAGGGTGGGAGGGAGACACAAGAGGGAGGAGATATGGGGATATATGTATATAGCTGATTCACTTTGTTATAAAGCAGAAACTAACGCAACATTGTAAAGCAATTATACTCCAATAAAGATGTTAAAAAAAATAAAAAATAAAATAAAATAAATTAGACCCACTGCTTTCCAATCTCTCATTCTCTTTCCCTCGGTCCCTCCCTCCTTCGTTCTCTCTCCTCCTCTCTCTCCCCTTTCTCCCTCCCTCTCTCCCTTCCTCCTCCCCTCTCATCATCCCAGGCCACTCTGTATCAGCATCACACTTGCAATGAATTGCCAAGGTTTTGAATCACTATATGACAATAATAGAAAACATATAATTAATATTATAGAACCTAGCTACTTTTAAGACTATGTCTCTGAAATTGCTTAAATCTGGAGCAAGGGAAGCAAAAGAAAAAAATACGAAGGAAGGTAGGAAGAAAAGGAGAGGGATAGGAAGGAGGGAGGAGGCTAGGAGGAAGGAGGGAGGAGGCTAGGAGGAAAACCGAGCAAGCAATGCCTTAAAAATGCACACAAACTGCAAATAATCAAGTTTCTAACACTCTGCCAAAAGGTTGATCGCTATAGTTTAAAGGGGAAAATTACAGTCAGATACAAATTTCCTAGATCTAACTTGAGAGTGAAAGGCAGTTAAAAATGTAGGGACACTCTCATAAACAAAACACCCTTTACTATTTGGATGCTTATAACCCTAGAAGCATTATTTCAGTGATTTTCTTGTTTCTCAACTAAAATATTTAGAAAAACAGAACATGAATGATACAAATAGGGACTTTCTTTAGAACCTCAATTTATATTGTAGGGGTAGTCATAACATTCATGAATAAACGTTCTAAATGGCAGAACTGGAAACTAGCTCTTTTTTTTTTTTTTTTTTTTTTTTGCGGGACACGGGCCTCTCACTGTTGTGGCCTCTCCCATTGCAGAGCACAGGCTCCGGCGGCGCAGGCTCAGGGGCCATGGCTCACGGGCCCAGCTGCTCCACGGCATGTGGGATTCTCCCGGACCGGGGCACGAACCCGTGTCCCCTGCATTGGCAGGTGGACTCTCAACCACTGCACCACCAGGGAAGCCCGGAAACTAGCTCTTTGAACCCAAATCTGTTGATCATCAATTTCATTTCTCTGCATTTCTTGTTTGAAAATATTAATGTTCCTACATAAAAATTAAATGGATTATATTCAAAGAAGAGGAAATACGTACAAAATTCAAAACACCTTTTAAAATGTGAAAAGAACATTTCCATTTCATCTGGGATCATAGCATTAAACAAAAGCCAACTGTACTGATGTGATAAAGAGCAATTAAACCAAATAGGCATTTAGAATAATATATATTACAAAGAAAAAGTCAGTTGACTAAATTCAATAAATTTGTTTCTGCTTTTGTTTTGCTTTGGGTTTTGTTCTATATCCACTCAAACCATTTTGCGTTTAGCAAGTGTGAATGGTTACAGACCATTTTTACAAGTTTACTGAAAGTTTTGAGCTATCTTTTTTGTAAAAATAAGCAGTCAACAAATAATAAAGTACATAAGATTCTTTAAAATGCTGAGCACTAGGCTTAATGCTTTAATTACCTAAAAAGAATGGGAAATGTTAATTAAATCCAACCCATATTTCCTAATTTTAAAAAGAAATAGACCATAAGTATACATAATTTTTGTCATGCAAAAAGCTTGAGAATCCTACAAAATGCTTTTTCGCATTTTACTCAGCATTTCAAATCTAGGAATGGCTCAGATTATTTCTCTAAAAATTTACTTAAAAGTGAGGTCTTTTTTTGGTATTGAAGAAGTATGCTCTAGGTTATCTAATTGAAGTTTCCACATAATTTAAACTATAAGGTTAAATATTAAAACAGTGTTAAATTTCAACCCATTTAAAGACAGGAATAAGAGGGAATTCCCTGGCAGTCCAGTGGTTAGGACACTGTGCTTTCACTGCCAAGGGCCTGGGTTCAATCCCTGGTTGGGGAAAGAGCCCACAAGCTTGCAAACTGCACTCTGTGGTCAAAAAAAAAAAAAAAAAAAGGATGCTCATTATCACTACTATAAGTTAGCATTTTTCTGGAAATGTTAGTCAATTAAATAAGATAAAGAGAAAAGGGAAAATACATTGCAAAGAAAGAGGTATTTACTACTATTCACAGGTAGTATCATTGTCTACTAGAAAATTCATGAGAATCAACTGCATGAACTATTAAAATGAATATGAGAGTTTAGGAGAGTGACTGGTGAGAGCAATAGCATATAAATATATAAAATGAATACAAACATAAAGGAAGGAAATATCGTATTCAAAACTGGAACAAGACATTATAAAATACTTAATATTGAACCTATGAAGTATCCAGGAAGAAGAATTCAATATTCTACTATCAGATATAAAAGAATATGTGTACAGATGCAAGGAGGTATTTATCTCCTTAATATTGACTCTCATAAATCATTAACAGAAAAAAACAAAAGAATTCAAAAATGAGAAAAGACATAAATAGAAAAATGAAAAGGGATATTAAATACCAACAAACATTTGAAAACAATTCACTGGTGATGGAAATAAAATATATCCTAGTTATTAAATTACAAACATAAAATCATGTTAACACTCACATAGCTGGGGGTACCACAAATGACTGCATCTTTCTGAAGGGTACTTTGGAAGTGTAAGACAAAGTCCTCTGAATTGTCCATTCCCTTTAATTCAAACATTCTACATTTATGGGTTTCAAGGAAATAAACTTATCTATATATAAGTATATTGTTTATAAATTGTTCTTTCCAACATTACTTAGAATTATGAAAAATTGGAAATAATCTGAACATTCAACCATATATGATTAGCTAACTAAGTTATTCATTTATTTGGTGAATACCACAGACATTAAAGATGACAAAAAGTGGAGGAGTGGTTCAAGATGGTGGAGTAGAATGACATGCATTCACTCCTTCTTGCTACAGCACTGGAATCACAACTAAATGCTGAACAATCATTGACAGGAAGACACTGGAACTCACCAAAAAAGATACCCCACATCCAAAGACAAAGGAGAAGCCACAGTGAGATGGTAGGAAGGCCGCAATCACAATAAAATAAAATTCCATAACTGCTGGGTGGGTGACTCAAACTGGAGAACACATACCACAGAAGTCCACCCACTGAAGTGAAGGTTCTGAGCTCCACATCTGGTTTCCCAACCTGGGGGTCTGGCAATGGGAGGAGGAATTCCTAGAGAATCAGACTTTGAAGGCTAGTGGGATTTGATTGCAGGACTTCAACAGGACTGGGGAAAACAGAGACTCCACTCTTGGAGGGCCCACACAAAGTAATGTGTGCATCGGGACCCAGGGGAAGGAGCAGTGACCTCATAGGAGACTGAACCAGACCTACCTGCTGGTGTTGGAGGGTCTCCTGTGGAGGCAGGGGGCGGCTGTGGCTCACTGCAGGGACAAAGACACTGGCAGCAGAAGTTCTGGGAAGTACTCCTTGGTGTGAGCCCTCCTAGAGTCTGCCATTAGCCCCACCAAAGAGTCGAGGTAGGCTCCAGTGTTGGGTCGCCTCAGGCCAAACAACCAACAGGGAAGGAACCCAGCCCCACCCATCAGCAGACAAGCGAATTAAAGTTTTACTGAGCTCTGCCCAACAGAGCAGCACCCAGCTCTACCCAACACCAGTCCCTCCCATCAGGAAACTGGCACAAGCCTCTTAGATAGACTCATCCACCAGAGGGCTGACAGCAGCAACAAGAACTACAAACCTGCAGCCTGTAGAACAAAAACCACATTCACAGAAAAATAGACAAAATGAAAAGGCAGAGGACTATGTACAAGATGAAAGAACAAGATAAAACCCCAGAAAAACAATTAAATGACGTGGAGATAGACAACCTTCCAGAAAAAGAATTCAGAATAATGATAGTGAAGATGATTCAAGACCTCGGAAAAAGAATGGAGGCAAAGATCAAGAAGGTGCAAGAAATGTTTAACAAAGATCTAGGAGAATTAAAGAACAAACAAACAGAGATGAGCAATACAATAACTCAAATGAAACATACATTATACTACCCAAAGCAATCTACAGATTCAATGCAACCCCTATCAAACTACCAATGGCATTTTTCACAGAACTAGAACAAAAAATCTTAAAATTTGTATGGAGACACAAAAGACCCCAAAGCCAAAGCAGTCTTGAGATAAGACAATGGAGCTGGAGGAATCAGACTCCCTGACTTCAGACTATATTACAAAGCTAAGGTAATCAAGACAATATAGTACTGGCACAAAAACAGAAACATAGACCAATGGAACAGGATAGAAAGCCCAGAGATAAACCCACACACCTATGGCCAAATAATCTATGACAAAGGAGGCAAGGATATACAATGGAGAAAAGACAGCCTCTTCAATAAGTGGTGCTGAGAAAACTGGACAGCTACATGTAAAAGAATGAAATTAGAACACTCCCTAACACCATACACAAAAATAAACTCAAAACGGATTAGAGACCTAAATGTAAGGTCAGACACTATAAAACTCTTAGAGGAAAACATAGGAAGAACACTCTTTGACATAAATCTCAGCAAGATCTTTTTTGATCCACCTCCTAGAGTAATGGAAGTAAAAACAGAAATAAACAAATGGGACCTAATGAAACTTCAAAGCCTTTGCACAGCAAAGGAAACCATAAACAAGATGAAAAGACAACCCTCAGAATGGGAGAAGATATTTGCAAACGAATCAATGGGCAAAGGATTAATCTCCAAAATATATAAACAGCTCATGCAGTTCAATATTAAAAAAAACAAACAACCCAATCAAAAAATGGGCAGAAGACCTAAATAGACATTTCTCCAAAGAAGATATACAGATAGCCAAGAAGCACATGAAAAGCTGCTCAACATCACTAATTATTAGAGAAATGCAAATCAAAACTACAATGAGGTATCACCTCACACCAGTTAGAATGGGCATCATCAGAACATCTACAAACAACAAACGCTGGAGAGGGTGTGAAGAAAAGGGAACCCTCTTGCACTGTTGGTGGGAATGTAAATTGATACAGCCACTATGGAGAACGGTATGGAGGTTCCTTAAAAAACTAAAAATAGAATTACCATATGATCTAGCAATCCCACTCCTGGGCATATATCCAGAGAGAACCATAATTCAAAAAGACACATGCACCCCAATGTTCATTGCAGCACCATTTACAATAGCCAGGTCATGGAAGCAACCTAAATGCCCATCAACAGACGCATGGATAAAGAAGAAGTGGTACATATATACAATGGAATATTACTCAGCCATAAAAAGGAACGAAACTGGGTCATTTGTAGAGACTGTCATACAGAGTGAAGTAAGTCAGAAAGAGAAAAACAAATATCATATATTAACGCATATATGTGGAATTTAGAAAGATGGTACAGATGAGCCAGTTTGCAGGGCAGAAATAGAGACACAGATGTAGAGAACAAACATATTGACACCAAGGGGGAAAGTGGTGGGTGTGTGGGTGGGATGAATTGGGAGATTGGGATTGACATGTATACACTAATATTTATAAAACAGTTAAATAATAAGAACCTGCTGCATAAAAAGAAAGTTAAAAAAAATGACAAAAAGTGTTAAGTATGTTTTAAGTATAAAAGCATATAAAATAATAATTCTATTTTTGCTTATTCATAGATACACTTTTTCCTTATTTATTAAATAAATTATGTTGAACATGTGTTTATATCTTCTCAATGCCTCAGAGTCATTTTCTATTAATTCACTGATCATTAATCATTAGTGAATATATATTAATATATTGATTATTAATAATTCATAATTTGTCAACTATTATACTGGTCTATAAAAGTGACCTCTAGGTGACCTTAGAAGCTACTAAAGGGTATAATTTTATATAACCTCTCACTAAATGACATCAGTGGGTTCTCTCGCATCTCATCTCCCAAGTAAGCAAGAGCCAGGGAAACAGAAGCTTAGGCTGAAGTTTCCTATCTCAAGCACAGAGGTGGGCATTATTTTTTTTATAAATTTATTTTATTTATTTATTTTTGGCTGCATTGGGTTTTCATTGCTGTGCGCGGGCTTTCTCTAGTTGTGGCAAGCAGGAGCTACTCTTCATTGCAGTGAGTGGGCTTCTCATTGCGGTTGCTTTTCTTGTTGTGGAATACAGGCTCTAGGCACGCGGGCTCAGTAGCTGTGGCACACGGGCTTAGTTGCTCCATGGCATGTGGTACCTTTCTGGACCAGGGCTCGAACCCATGTCCCCTGCATTGGCAGGCAGATTCTTAACCACTGAGCCATCAGGGAAGCCCAAGGTGGGCATTATTTACCTAAGGGATACAGTGACTGGAGCCCAAGGTAAAATTCAAAATGTTTCATCTTGGAAACAGGCTAAACCAATATGTCATACAAACCAACCAAATCCAACAGAGAAATTCTGGACATGAAATCAACACGATGAAAACTGTGGGATAAACTTTAAAGCAAAGGGTTAGAACAGTCTAGAGTAATTTCTTAAGCCAAGTATTTGCCTCTGCAGTGGGGACTTTTTATGCCTCTATCGCTCAAGATGAGAAATAGACTACGACCTAAAGTGTTCAACTTAGAGGCACACACATACTGCTCTGCTTTTTAAGTTTTTAGATTTTATCATTATATTTTTTTCCCTCTTTTCCTCTACAACCTGCCACTTATGCTGTCAGTGTGGTTTCCTTTTTTTCTGAACATTCTGTCTTCTTATTTTCTTCTTAGCGTCTGCTAGAGACTGAAAAATCACAGAGCCAAGTATGTTTGAATGCCTTTAGTACCAAAAAAAAACCCAGTGATGATAAAGATGATGGCATTAGAAAATCACCATTTTGCAACCATTATATTAATAATTTGTTCTAAGAATCATCAACAGCCACTAATACTGTTGGGTAATATATGAAGAATGATATACTATATTTACATAGTATCGAAGCATTTCTCCGCAAATTACCTATTAATTACAAACAGCGGTGCAAACCAGCAGACATCATTTTAAAATCAGTTAACATCACTGGTGATGGGAAATGTGATGTAGCTTAAAGGACATAACATTTCTTCTATGATATTCCTGCCCAAAATGCATAACCTGAATTTAAACATGAGGAAACATAAGATGAATACAAACTGAAGTACATTCTACAAAACATATGCCTATAATCTTTGAAAATATCAATATCACAAGAGACAAAGAGGGCTGAGGTAACATTCTAATTAGAGACTAAAGTCAAATGACAACTGAATGTGTGATCCTGCATTGCCAAAAAGGACATTATTGGGACATTACTGGAGCAACTGGCAAAATTTGAATATAAACTATTGCTAGATAATAGTATTATGCCTACTATCTAAAAGAAAGTATGATTAAGGAAAAGTGGCAAAATGTTAACAACTGGTGAATATGTGTGAAGGATAATTGGAGTCCCTTGTGCTATTCTTAAAGTGATTCTGTAAGTTTGAAATTATTTCAAATTAAATTTTTAAAATATGTAATGATAGAGCACCTACTTTCATTTCCCTGGAAAGCTTGACTGATACATATTTTGGCTAATCAGATACTTTCTTGGCTAAATACCCTTATCTTAATTAAGACAAATAAGAGAAGTTAAATGTTGCTAATTTATAAATTCTTTATTGTTATGTACTGAGTTGAATGTATTTTATTGCTACTAAATCACACTTATACATTCTTTTGAGTCATAAGTCTATACATATGCACTATTCATGATTACTTACCAATAATGAACTAGAAATTACCTTGACAAAGGGGAAAATCTATAGACTACATAGAAACATCCAAATATATTAGCCTAGAGCTTCATATACACGATTTCATCATTCAAACTGAATTAATTATAGGTTACAGTCAAAATCAGAGAGTTGATACTTTTCCATGTGTAAGGTCATAGCAGTTGTACTGTCTAATGGTGGGAAGCAGGCAGGAGTACATAATTCAATAACATCATAAAAAATAGCCCTGAAAAGTATTTATCCAAAATTAAGAGGCCTGTCTTAGAGAAATCATCAACCTTTTTACTGACAACTTAGAACTTCCAGTAGTTCTAGAAATAGCCACTCCTACTCAAGCTAAATAAGAAGTGGCTGTAGTATTCTCAATCTCTACTGCAAATCAATTATTCTCCAGTAAGGAGAGAAAATGCTATTAATCCACCTTTGTTGTGATTCTGACAGCAAATATTAAATATAACTGGACTAGAGAAAGTATAGTCCATATGAATTTGCTGTTAATAGACAGAAATCATCCAGTCTGAATGAAAGACTAACAAAATGAGTTGAGACTGAAATTATCTGCTTGATTTGACGCGGTAGTAAAAACCTATCATCAGAATAGAAGTGATTTAATCATTTTATTCCTGAGACTTGCTATTTTGTTAATGTAAAAAACGTTTAGGGCTTCCCTGGTGGCGCAGTGGTTGAGAGTCCGCCTGCCGATGCAGGGGACACGGGTTCGTGCCCCAGTCCGAGAGGATCCCACATGCCGCGGAGTGGCTGGGCCTGTGAGCCATGGCCACTGAGCCTGCGCGTCCGGAGCCTGTGCTCCGCAAGGGGAGAGGCCACAGCGGTGAGAGGCCCGCGTACCACAAAAACAAAAACAAACAAACAAACAAACAAAAGTTTACCGATTAATCTGTATGCCTGAATATCTGTTTTAATTATGCAATAAATATGATAATATTTCTATTGCTGACCAAATTGTAATTATTCTTTCCTTAAACTATAATTTTCCACAGAAACTTAATCATATATATTTGAAATAATAACAACAGTAATACTGTAAATATAACAACTACTATTAACATTAGTTGATCACTTACTACTGTTACTACTAATAAAATTTATATAATACTATTTCTTTAACATCTTTATTGGAGTATAATGTTTTACAATGGTGTGTTAGTTTCTGCTTTATAACAAAGTGAATCAGCTATATATATACAAATACCCCATATCTCCTCCCTCTTGCGTCTCCCTCCCACCTTCCCTATCCCACCCCCTAGGTGGTCACAAAGCACCGAGCTGATCTCCCTGTGTTATGCGGTTGCTTCCCACCAGCTATCTATTTTACGTTTGGTAGTGTATATATGTCCATGCCACTCTCTCACTTTGTCCCAGCTTACCCTTCCCCTCGCCGTACCCTCAAGTCCATTCTCTAGTAGGTCTGCATCTTTATTCCCGTCTTGCCCCTAGGTTCTTCATGACCATTTTATTTTATTTATGCCTGTCTCTGGTGTCCACGCTGATAGCTGTGGCTCAAGCCCATCTCTGGAGCTCATTTAGGCGGTGCTCTGAATCCTCTCTCCTCGCGCACCCTGAAACAATGGTCTCTTGCCTCTTAGGCAGTTCCAGACTTTTTCCCAGAATCCCTCCCGCCCCTTCAGGTTGTGTTCACACAGCCAACCCCAGTCGTCTCCCTGGGGTCTGACCTCCGAAGCCAGAGCCTCAGCTCCCAGCCCCACCCGCCCCGGCGGGTGAGCAGACAAGCCTCTCAGGCTGGTGAGTGATCATTGGCACCGATCCTCTGTGCGGGAATCTCTCCACTTTGCCCTCCACACCCCTGTGGCTGCGCTCTCCTCCGTGGCTCTGAAGCTTCCCTCCTCCGCCACCCGCAGTCTCCACCCTCGAAGGGGCTTCCTAGTGTGTGGAAACTTTTCCTCCTTCACAGCTCCCTCCCACTGGTGCAGGTCCCGTCCCTATTCTTTTGTCTCTGTTTATTCTTTTTTCTTTTGCCCTACCCAGGTACGTGGGGAGTTTCTTGCCTTTTGGGAGGTCTGAGTTCTTCTGCCAGCATTCAGTAGGTGTTCTGTAGTAGTTGTTCTACGTGTAGATGTATTTCTGATGTATTTGTGGGGAGGCAGGTGATCGCCACGTCTTACTCCTCTGCCATCTTGAAGGTCTCCCCCTATATAATACTTTTATGTGCTTAACACTGTTCAAAGCCTTTTGTATGTCAATTTATTCCTTCTAACGGCCATATGAGGTAGTTGCTATTATTAGCTCCATTTTTAAAATAAGGAAAGTGAAGTTAAATTACCTGCCCAAGATAAGATTCCTAGTAAGCGGTGCATCTGGAGTTTGAAACAAAGCAGCCTGGGTCTAGAGTCCACTCTTTTAACCATACTATGTTCATACACTGTGCTAAGCACTCTACAAATTTCTCTACTTTGTCTGCAAGTAACCTAAAACATTAGTTAAACTCAAACAATAAAGAAATGAGTAGAATTTGCATAAGACTTAGTTCAGAAATAAGACAAATTCAGGGTTGGTTGATTCAGCCTTTTACTGGCATCCTCAAGAAACCAGATCCTTTCCATTTCTCCACTGCTGCCTAAAATGTCTGCTTCATCCCAGAGCTTGTTTCTCCCTGGCTCTAGGAAGGCTTCCAAGAGGAAGTTGGATTACATGCTTCTACATTCATGTCTGTGTCATTTTGCTCCTCTGAGAAGCAGAAAGCAAGGTGGAATTGTATGTGCAAGATATTTGTTGGAGGAACATCTGTGAAGGACAAAGGGGAGGAAGGAAGTATAGGAGGATCCTTCAGCTCCATGTCCGTCTGGAGGACTCCTAAACAAAATGTGGTTCTGTCAGAAACTTGGAATGGCGAACAAATGACAGGTTGGCCACAACCAATATCCTCTACATATCCTAACAATTCTATGACGTTTGATGCTATGGAAACTACTGAATAGGACTTAAAAGCAAGGTAAAGTGGAACAGGAGAATCAAGATGGTGGAATAGTAGGACGTAGAGCTCACCTCCTCCTACAAATACATCAAAAATACGTCTACATGTGGAAAAGCAAGGTAAAGTGAACAACCTTTCATTAAAGCCATGAACTTGTAACTTCTTTCATTGAAAATTACTTTTCATGAGAAGGAGCCAAATTATTCACTTTAACAATGATCAAATGGGAAAAATAGAATACCTCAAAATCTAAAGTCAATTTTTTTCTGGTTTCTATCAACAGAAGGTATTAATTAGAGTTTAATATGGAGTTCATTGGAATACCTATTCTGAGGATACTCTTTCTCAGGTGCCAAAAGAGTTGCTTAACATTTTTTAAACCATCCATTCTCATCAGAATCTTAAATTATATTGCGTTTTTTAGTCTGCATATATAAATGCTTCCAAAAATATTTCCATAAGCTACCATAATATTTAAGAATTTTCTGAGAAAATGATAAATAGCTGTTCTGTGATTGAAACAAATAAAAACTTGGAGTATGAAATCCTGGACTCAGGCCATGCTTTCCAACTATGACTTTGGTAAGCCTTGTCACCTCACTTAGCTCAGTTTCTCTGTCTTCGAAATGGGAATCAATGCCCACCTCCTATATCTGTCACAAGGACTTAAAGTGCTAATCAATTTCAAAGCAATTTATAAACTGTAAAGTGTTAATTATCTATAAGTTGTATATAAATATATAAACTAGTAAATGTTAGACTCTATTATACACACAGAAGTACATTTACATTACAAAGCTTCAAGACACTGAGGTTGAGTGCATGCTTAATGAAGTAAACTTAAAACCTGAGGTAAAAAACTATCCACAGTCATCTTTCTATATTTGGGGGAAAATGGCCTCTGGCATTTCTGGAATAGTTGTCCGGTCCAGTCAACTAGTTGATTTTTAAATTTCTTGTTTTAGCAGAAATTTTGTGGATAAAATGATAAAGGCTACACCATAGCTTCTATCAAGCCTGTCTTTCTGCGGTATACAGTAAGCTCCACCAACTTCTGTCACTACAGGAGCTATTCACAAACCACTACAATTACATAGGGTGCTATAATACCTAAGACAGTGCCTAATATTAAATCTGGAAAGTCTCAAAAGACTGTGCCTGTAGTGTTATCCGTTTGCAAAAGTCAATTTGACCATGCAGTCTGTTGGTTTTATCTATTCATCTTTATTAATGCTCAAACAAGGTGTTCTGGATCAGAGACAGATTTCTCATTAATTACCTTACAGTTAATACTAAGCATTTTCCTCCTCCTTACCTTGGGATGATACCATGAGAACCACGTCAAATTTCCTACTCAAGCAGCAGATATTTCATAGGTAAATGATGGCAAACAATGGATTTTCTCCATTTATATGAAGAAGATGTCATCCCTTCCCTCATGAAAAGAGAGGGTGGACACAAAACTTTTGCTCTTTTGAGCTGAAATGGAAATGAGCCTAGATTCTCACGTTAATCTTTAGGAATATAAACATATCTTTCCAAGAGTCAGATAAACCTTAGGTGCTTCCAGTTTTTAAGTTCTAAAGATGTCTTCAAGGGAAAAACATGGGAAATGCCTAGGAATATGGAGCTCCAGGCTTTCTGGCACCCCAGGGCTTCACCTATGGACTTCATTTGGACTGTAACCATTTGTCCCCCTTGAATCAGAGCAATTAGCTACACAAGTGGCTACAGATCTACTTCTCATGGTATATGAACAGTAAAATGTTCCTAGGGGAAGTGAAAGCAAACATGCTCGATCTTTATATAATATACATGTCTTTTGTGTCAGAAGGCTGGAGATTTTTACAGGAGCAACAAGAAATCCAAGGAAGTTTTCTTTCCCCACAGTCGTTTATTTAAAATATAAATTATCCTACCTACTCATTCTGTTCCTAAAGGGCATGACTTTCTGGAACATATTCTTTTATGATAGTCTTATTTAAGTAACAGCAAAAAAGGAGGTGGTTTAGGAGATTTGCATCAGTCATTCAATAAACAATTTGTAAAGGGTGCTCCTCTTTCTACAGATTAAAATGTAGTTGATATACACACAAACATATATAAGTACATAAGCCACATTTATACATCAGTTTCATCCATTTTGTTCCTAGTTATTCACTCTAAAAGGACTGCTTAAATCCTGTAGTCCACTGCTATTACTGGAGCCATTAAGAAAACTGCCCTGCTCATTTTCATTGCCTGGAAAATAGACTTTTATTCCAATGATTTTTTGTCAGAGAGAGTGATGGCTTAGCAAAACAAGAGTCACGTTTTTTGAATTAACTACATAAGTGGTCAGGGACTTCTGAGTACTTTCAAGCCTTTTATAATAATACGCTTGCATCCTAGTTGCTGCGGAATGAATGCACTCCATTATTTTATTTCACTCACTATATTTCAATGAAGTACAGTAATCAAAACAATAGTTACCACAGTACGGAGCTCTCTGTGGACAGCAGATGGCACTACAAGAAACTCTAAAGTGGCACACCCAAAGGCTTCTTCTAGTAATGCTCCCTCCCACATAGACTAGTCTTCCCTCAAGCTCCTCAAAAAGTTTAAGAGGTGAGGTTGACCTAGTCTCTTTACATTCACTCCAACAGACTGCGTTTCTGTTTTCATAGCTTCGGTTTCACCTGCATACAGTGAATCTGCATCTCACCTTCCCCACCCATTTTTACTCCCTTGATTCTGATTGTCCATAAGATTTTTTCCTTGAATTATCTTCTATTACCTAAAATTAGACTGTGATCAGAATGTTTCCACAACATCCCCAAATTCCTCATCAATCTCAGCATTACTCCTGATGGTGACTGGTTGCCCAGGAATCATCTTTGAAACCTCTATAATTAGCTCTATGAATTTCCTGGACTTACCAGTGGTTTTACATTTTCACAGACATTGCTCTAATCTAAACACTAATCCATCCACTCTGAGGTTAACGTCACTTCCTCCTTTCTTCTAACTTCTCCCTATCAGTCTGCTCTACCATGTGATGTTCTTCTAGTCTTTCCTCTAATATCTTGCAGTTTCTCTTACAGCCTTCAAATTTAAGGATAAGGTAGTGTTACTCAAATAGCAAAAATTACACATTATCATTAAGTGGACATCTTCCATTCTCCCTCCTTTCAGTGATTCTGATGCTAGACAAACATGGAAGTATTTGTATAGTTCAAGACAAATTTCACATCTGAATGTGTCCCTGTGATTGCCTTGCTGAGAATCATGTTATTATTTTCCAAAATTTGTGAAATTTCTTGTCCCATGGTCTCAGGCAACCAAAGATAACACGAGAAAATTAGCATAATAACGGATCTATCCAAACATATCTACCAGTGGAGAAACCATAAAGATGTAGAACCAAGTGCTTTCACTAATCTGCATCGTGTTTCACAGTAACAAAGAAGCAAGGAGACTGACTGTTGAATCACTGCATGGCAGATATGCAAATTTCATTTTAAAACCTCATATTCATTGAAGAAACCTTGTTAATGGAATGTTGGATAATGGAATGTTAGCCTCCCATCAAATACAGCATGAAACGACTGCTAAGGATTTTACCAAAATTAAAATCAGAGTATTTCACAGCCAAGATGGAAACCTGCCACATGTCCTCTAATAAGAACAAGGCAAATTAAAATATTAATTCAAGTGGTTGCCCATTATGTTGAGGCATCATGAGACTGCTGACAGTTTTGCTTTCAACTTAACAATACATTTCCTCACACGACTTAAAAATAATTGGAACTTTCCCCTGTGCACTGTTCAGTAGCTTTTTCAAAGTAGCTATAAATTCTCAAAGGCTTTTTATTGCTTAGATAAAGAATATATTTTTCATATTTCAGCATACTAGATTTCTTATACTGAAAATAAGTCTTTGTGAAGAATAAAAATATTAGGGACATTTTATAATCAGACTAGTTAAGAGAGGAGTTTTCTTTATTTCCGAAGGTAAGTGGTAGATCATCTATTGTACTAATTACATACACTGAACATTAATTAAAGCACATGTTAGGGCTTTCTTCTTTTTGGTCATGGTAGAGGGTTGGATGGTCTTTGTTAATTTTAGCTTTGGGACAAAATACTGGCATGGATTAGGCAGGCATTATTTTTTTTGCTTCATACAGCTTCCACAGATGATGTATCATTGTCAGGAGCTCTTTTCAAGATTTGCAAAGTATTATTAAAGTGCTCGATCTGTTCTCATAACAGAAAAGGTTTCATGTAATTTACCTGTTTCTCTGTGTAACAGACATAGCTCAAATTATAAATGAAAATGATTATTTTATTTTTAAGTCCGGCTTCCTTTCTGCCATGACCAGTGTTTTCAAGCTAACATGCAAAAATGTCTACAGGATCCATGATCCTATTTAAAAAAAAACTTACCTTGTTGGAAGTGGTGGTGGGTAGGGATAGCATGAGATTCTGTGAATTCCAACAATTAAATGTGTGACAGCAATTTCAAAACAAACTTCCGATGAAAATCTCCACCATAATGGATTAGACAACCCGTAGCCTATTTCTTCTAACAAAAAGTACACTCATTCTTTTAAATCTGAACAATATCATGACATAATCAAAGCAACTGCATTACCCCAGTCAACATTCTAACCTATTTTTAAGTAGCATTCTCCACATTCCCAATGTGCATTCTTTTGACATTTAAGGTAACAAATCACCTCTTTTACGCAGGATTTTCTTGCTCCTTTGAACAGTCTCTTAAGGCAAGCTGCAGTATAACAGATACTGACAAATGATGCCGCTATGCATCACTGGTGATGACCAGAGAAATATTAACATCTTGAATGAATTGGGTTTACTCAGCCATATAATAATAATTATACCTGTGCAGTGTGATAGACTCACAGGGCCACAAAGCCAAAAACAGCATGTGGCTGTCCAGTCTATTCCGCTGACTCTGAGCTGAAACAAATGTAAGATTCCTAAAGTATCCATCGACTTCTTCAATTTAGAAGTCGACTTCTTCCTTTCCCCCTTACAGCACTTCTCCTATCTTCTACCTACAGATAGCAAAAGATGTCTATTTAGTGTTTCACTTTCTTTACACTTTGACGTCTTTTCAGTCCAGTAGGTGTACTCTCACGGCTTCAAGTGTTATCTCTTTTTTGAAGATGCTCCAGGCTTTAATTTCTGCATCAAACCGTTAGCTCTAATTTGTAATATCCAACTGGGCCTTTCTACCTGGATTACCTGCCACCAAATGCTATGTATCAAAAATGAAATGTATTTTTCCTTCCACACCCAAATGCCTCTCATAACATGCCTATTTCATTCACCTGGCCCCAAGGCTTGGGAACTCTTCTGGGCATATAACTAATCAATTACCAAGTGCTATGAATTCCTTTGTTTTTGTTTGGAAACTCATTACTTTCTTTCCATTCCAACTACCTTTCCTTTTCAAACTCTCATCATTTCAGGTATGATTTATTACAATCATCTCCTAAATTGCCTCCCAACCTCCAGTCTTTATTTTCTACAAACCATAATGCTATTAAACTTTTTTTCGAAAAAAACATACCTTCTGTCATTTGAATTTCTACCAAAAGCCATTTCAACATTTATAATTGCCTGATGTCATAATCCCCATCTGTTTCGTAAAAGTCACGCTAGGCACACTATGACAAAGACCAATGAGAATGGGAAGGAATTGGGGAATACATAAGGACTGAGCTAAGGTCGTAGTTCTCAAACTTTAGCACTTCTCATAAGTGGTACTGACTATAGAATTTGTGGAGCCCAGTGCAAAATCAAAAAGCAGACACCTTATTCAAAATGTTTAACAATCTCAAGAGAGCAACAGCAGAGCATTAAACCAAGTGCAGGACCCTTCTGAGTGTGGGGCCCAGTGTGATTGCACAGGTCACACTCCCATGAAGCCAGTTCTGTACATAAGACTCACCTGATTCACTTGTTTTAAATATGGATTCTTGGATAGCACCCCTTAGAAACTCAGCCTCAGCCTATCTGTGTAGGACCTGAGAATCTGCATCTTGAACACACATCCTAGGAGATTTGGAAGTTATCATCAGGAGACTATACTTTGAGTAACTCTGGCCTAGGAGAATAACATACAGGGCTAAAGTTGTTCCACAGACAAAGGTCAACAGTTCCAACTGTAGTGTCAAAGGGTTTATGACCAATTTTGGCTAATCTGGCAGGGAGAACACAGTGAGAAGGACCTGAAGCAACGATGCTACTCTAAAACTGGACTGAGTGAAGCAAAAGCCAAATCAGTTATCTACAGGATTAAATTCACCTTGTTAGCCTAAATCTCAAAGGCTACCACAGTCATTGCCCCAAACTTGCCAGTCATTACTTCCAAACAAGAACTTTCCTCTCCAGAAGATGTTGAACATTCAGACTTACTCTATGATGACAAGGCTCACACTGCCTTCCCTTCCAAGCATTGACTCCTTTTGCTCTACACTTTAACACCCAATTCCAACTTCATCTCCTATACATAACTGTCCCTAATTCATAGAACCACTGAATTTTAGAGTTGGAAATTTTCTTAGAAATAATCTAGTACAATGGTCTTGTCTATAGACGATGAAATCAAGACTTAGAAATTTAATGATTTATTTAAAATTACAGAGCCAGTGGGCAAATAATGACCAGAACCCCAAGCCTCCTTCTTGATTCCCAATTCTGTGCTCTTGTCACTGCAGCACACTATTCCCTTTGACACCTCTCTTCTCAAATCCTAGATCATATATTCATTCATTCATTCACTTATTCATTCAATATATATTTATTGGAGACCTATGATTTTCCAGGCACTAGGTTAGGAGCCAGGAAAAAATGGAATGGGTATGGTCCCTGTTATCAATAATGCCATTATCCTTCCCACTTATTTTACATACTTCAGCAGTATCTTCTACTGTTACAGAATCTTTAGTATGTATGTCTTGCATCCACAATGAAACTACATACATATTGCTTTAAAGCAAAATTGTTTTTTAATGTTTTGTTCCCCACAGTCTCTAGCAAATGTGTAGGACTGTTTTATGAACTGAAGGATATTTAATAACTGTAGCCCCCTTCCACAAAATGCCAACAGCATTCTAGTTATTGTGACCCTTGAAACTGTCCCTCCATATTTGTAAACACCCTTGTTGGCCAGAGTCATGTTCATGTATGTAGAACTATCCTTAGTTGAGAAATACTGCCCTAGCACAATGTTTTGCACATAGTATTCATAAAATATTTTCTTGGGGCTTCCCTGGTGGTGCAGTGGTTGAGAGTCCACCTGCCGATGCAGGGGACACGGGTTCGTGCCCCGGTCCAGGAAGATCCCACACGCCGCGGAGCGGCTGGGCCCGTGAGCCATGGCCGCTGCGCCTGCGCGTCCGGAGACTGTGCTCCGCAACGGGAGAGACCACAACAGTGAGAGGCCCACGTACCGCAAAAAAAAAAAAAAAATTTTCTTGGATAACATTGTTAGAGAAACTCCAAACAAGTTTCATAGATGATATAAGAACTCACAGAATGAAGAGTGGACCAAAAATTGAAGCTCCTGAGAAAAAACTGAAGATAAAACAATTTTCTGTAAGCTCTTGCTAGCGATATAAGATATAAAAGTAGCAGTATCCCCACATTTGTTCAGGCTACTTACAAATAACTGATCTGTCATTTGAATTTGAATTTTACCTATTTGGAATTTTAAAAAGCCCTGAATATTCTGTAATCACATCCTTCAAGTTTCTCCTTCAAACTTTCCCTTTATCTTCCTCTTCCCTTCTGTTTTGGAGGAAGTTATGTCTAAACACATTTTCAAGGAGAAACTACATCGGTACCTTTGAACCCACCCTCTGGAACTGTGTCCATACAGTCACTATCACTCTTACTAATAATATCTATTCCAAAGAAAAAAGAAATCAATATTAATGACCACTTATCACAGTTGTGCACCCAGATATATGATATATATTCATTCCTAACTGCACTTCTGCAAATATTATTTATTCAATTTTTACACCAATTCCTTAAGATATATATAGTAAATGTGATTATTCTGACTGGACAGATGAGTAAAATTGGGAACACAACATGCCAAATGATTTGCCTATAAACATAAACCGGGACAGTGGCAGAGCCAGCATATAAACACTAACTTCTTGACTATAAATTCAGCAACTTTTCCATCTCCAACACATTTCCTATCATATCGCCCCTTTTTTGATTTTTCAATCTTTTCTACAACATTGATAACTTCCCCCTCTCTTGTAAAAATACACTCAAATGTCACTATTAAGATAAGAAAACAAAACAAAAACCTACACTCTGCCAGTGTTTCCCTTAAACTCTCCTTTTCTCTCTCTTCTTTTCATTACAAACTACAGGAAAGAATCATCTACTATTTCTCACCATTGAGTCATTCCTAAATTGATTACAATCTAGCCTCTGACCCACAACTCTACTGAAGCTGCTTTTCAATAAGGTCACCACAGATTATTTTTTTGAAAGTAACTTTTTTAAAAAAATTAATTAATTAATTAATTTTTGTCTGTGTTGGGTCTTTGTTGATGCGCACGGGCTTTCTCTAGTTGTGGTAAGCGGGGGCTACTCTACATTGTGGTGGGCGGGCTTCTCATTGTGGTGGTTTCTCTTGTTGTGGAGCATGGGCTCTAGGTGCGTGGGCTTCAGTAGTTGTGGCACGTGGGCTCAGTAGTTGTGGCTCACGGGCTCTAGAGCACAGGCTCAGTAGTTGTGGTGCACAGGCTTAGCTGCTCTGCAGCATTTGGGATCTTCCTGGACCAGGGCTCGAACCCGTGTCCCCTGCATTGGCAGGCAGATTCTTAACCACTGTGCCACCAGGGAAGCCCACCACTGATTTTCTAATCATCAAATTCTGTGGACTCTTCACTCTCTTAATAACCAGCCTCTCTACAGCAGCTGAGGCAACCACACCCTCTCCCTGATTCAAATATTCTCCTCCTTTGGCTATCATGAAACTACACTCTCCAGTTTTCCTCATACATCTTTTTTGCATTCAGTTCAGTTTCTTTAGCTCTTTCTTCTTCCTCCACTTATCCTTCAAATGTAGACAGAACCCAAGGCTCTGCCCTTCTTCACAGTCACCATTCCTCCCCTTAGATACTCTCATCCTCTCACATGGCTCCTATCATCACCTTTCCACAGATAAATTTAGACATTTCTTGGCTTCTTACCTCCAAATATATTGTTTCATGCTGCTCCATGAATAAGTTTAAATATGAATTTTTTTTGCCACTCCTCAAATTCACCTTTCTCCCATCTAAAATCTGCTCCTTTTCTTGTGATACTTATCTAAATTAATATTAATTGTATTTCAAAATGGCTTCTAAGACCCATCTATATTACCTCTGCAATTTTCCTTATATCTATCCAGAAACCTGCACTCTCACAGCCTTAATCCAGGCCCTCAACAACTCTGAACTGTGCCATCTATAAGACAGGCATAATATCACCTATCTTACAGGACTATGGTTGAGTCAAACTAAGTGATACATATGAAAGATCATTGAAATTTGTTGAGTAAATGCCAATATAATTCATAGATTTTAATATTCACTTTGATATATCCCTTATTTTAAATTTAATAAAAGATTGTAATTTGTAATTTTGTTGAGGTATGAATTTGAATCAAGTATCCGTAGAGAATGTACTCAGTGGCCCTGTCCACCATCTGCATCAATGTATTTTTTCCCCCCTCTACACTGTTAAATTTTATTAAGTAATTACAAATTTTGTTATTTTGCAGTGGGGAAAAAAATCCCTGAAAAGAGAGCCAATCACTGTAGTTGCTGGAGAAAATAAAGACAAAATTAGGAGATGTAAGACATTGATGTCCTATATATGGAAGTTTAACAACAAATTCTGAAGTAATTCCTAGGTTAAAGAAGAAATTATAATGAACATTACAATATATTTAGAACTAAAACAATAAATGCATTTTATTAAACTAAGTGGGATGCAAATAAAGCAGAACTATGATAAAACATACAGCTTAAATGATGATATTAGAAGAAAAAAAAATGAGCCCAATCTTAGTAGCAATCAGGGAATGCTCATTATAAAGCAAAACTAAATACCTGTATACACTTTCCAGACTGGAGACACGTAAAAAGTTAGAGAAGACCAAGTATGGAGCTCCGAGAACTCTTATATACTGTACACTGCTTGCAGGATTGCAAATTGGTACCTGGTGAAAGTGTAAACTGGTACACTTAGATAAACTGTTTACCATATTCTATTGAAGGCTAACTTACACATATCTTATGGGTGAACAATTCTGCATCTAGTATATAGAGAAACTCTTGCTCCAAGAGAAATGTACGAGAATATTCATAGAAGGATAATTTGTGATAGCAAAAACCGGAAATAAGTCAAATGTTTAATAATAGCACACTGGATATATAAATTGTGGTATATTCACAAAATTGATTACAGCAATGAAAGTGAAAGAATGAATCTAACAGGTATAATATCAGGTGAAAAAAATAAGGTTTATAAAGGGTACATTATGTTTTGTTCCATTAAATGTAAAGTTCAAAAACAGAGAAGGTTAAACTATATCATTTAGGGATGAATATTTAAGTAATAAAATTTTAAATAAACAAATTATATCTCATCACGGTAGTGGTTACATGTAGAGGGCAGAGGTTACATGATCAGGGACACAAGATGACTGCACAGAGGACTAATGGAGTTGGTAGGTCTCCATTTCTTGATCTGAAGAGTGGTTACTTAATAATTATTCATTAAACTGGATGTATATGCTTTTACAGTCTTCTGTATGTAGATCTTAATCCAAAAACTGTTTAAAGAGAAGAAAGCCTCAAAATTAATGAGCTAAGCATACGACTTAAGATGTTAGAAAAAGAGCATCAGAATAAATCAAAAGAAAACAAAATGAAGGAAATAAAGCTAAAATCAGGAATTAGTGAAATATAAGGCATAAAATAGAGATGATAAATAATGTCAAAATGTGGTTCTTAGGAAAGACTAAAAGATGGTTCTTAGGAAAGATTAAAAGAAGACAACAAAACTTTGGCAAAATTAATCAAGAAGAAAAAGAACAAAAGTGCTATATTAGGAATGAAAAAGTGGGCATGAATCAGGTATAACAGAAGTGAAACAGATAAAAGGGAAGTACAAACAATGCTATGCCAAGAAGTTTGAAGACACAGATGAAATGAATAAGAAGCATATAAGCACCAAAAAAAAATAACTCACAGAGAAACAGAAAATCTAAATAGTCTTAGAATGATTAAAGAAATTGAAGCAGTAGTTTAAAAATATTTGATCAAAGAACAATCAGGGCCCAGGTGACTTGACAAGAGAGTTCTATCGTACATTAAAGGCACACACAATTCAAATCTTACATAAACTATTGCAGAGAATAGAAAAATAGGAAACATTCTCCCATGCATTTTATGAGATACCAAAAAAAGACAAGTACAGTACAAAAAAGAAAACTCAGAAACTGATCACCTTCATGAGCATAGTAGAAATTGATCTAAATATCCAATGCAATTCCAGAAAAAATCCTAACAGGTTATTTGCGTCTGTGTGTGTGTGTGTGTGTGTGACTTGGCAAAGCAAAGGATCAGAAACAGACAAGATAGTGTACAAGAGTAAGGCAAGGCAACTTGCCCTACCAATTTTCAAGACTTACTATAAAGCTATATTAATAGAGATAATGTGGTATTAGAGCAAGGGTGGACATACAGAACAATGGAACAAAATGGACAGTCCAGAACAGACCCATGTATATGTGGAAACTTGATTTATGACAGAGCAAACATTGCAGATCAGTGTGGAAGAAACAGACCATGCATTAAAAGGTACAGGGATAAATGGTAATCGATATGGGGTAAAAAAAAAAAAAAAAAAAGCCCGGAGAAGATATTTGAAAGACATATAACCAAGAAAGGATTACTGCACAAATATATAAAGAACTCTGACCAGTCAGGAAGAAAAGACAGCCGTACCAATAGAAAATTTGCAAAAGACATGGTCAGGCATTTTACAGAGGATGAAATACAAATGTCCTGTGAACATATGAAATAGTCCTCAGCTTCACTTATATTCAAGGAAAAGCTTAGCAAAGTCAAGTGAGATGTCATTATATACCCACCAAACTAGAAATACTAAAAATATAGACAACACCAAGTTTTGGAGAGACTGTAAAGCAACAGGAAGTCTCATGCAGTGCTACTGAAAGTATACACAGGTATAAATCACTTAGGAAAACAGCTTGACATTGCTTAGTCAATCTGAGCATTTACTACAACTCAGCAATTCTACAGCTACAACTATAGCTACAACTTAGCGATTCTATTCCTAGGTACATATTCTGAAGAAACTATTTGAGCATGTACTTGAAAAGAACAAAAAGTGTTAAGATGCCCATTGCAGCTGTGTAAAACCGGGTTCCCTGAAAAACAGGGGTTGAGGTAAAAGTTTACGTGCTCAGACTTTACTGGAGAATGCAGTGAGGGAAGCAGGAGGGAGAAAAAAAGTAAAATATCTAAAATAAGCCATAAAAAGTTTTTTTTTTTTTTTTTTTCATAAAAAGTTTTTTAAAAAGTGAAGTGAGGTAGGAAAGATGGGAGGGTAAATATATTCAAAAGCTGGTCAAACGTAATAAATGGCTCCATCTTTGAATGTCTTCAAAGAGGCTTATGCAACTACTTTGTTTTACAAGAGTCTGTTGGGGGGAGGGAAGAGAAAGAGAGATCAATGTATCTGATACCTCCTTCCTCTCATAAAAAGTTTTTTAAAAAGTGAAGTGAGGTAGGAAAGATGGGAGGGTAAATATATTCAAAAGCTGGTCAAACGTAATAAATGGCTCCATCTTTGAATGTCTTCAAGGAGGCTTATGCAACTACTTTGTTTTACAAGAGTCTGTTGGGGGGAGGGAAGAGAAAGAGAGATCAATGTATCTGATACCTCCTTCCTCTCTCTCAACTCATCCTGGACAAAGACTGCTTTGCAGGAAATTGGCTTCCCCCATTGCCATTTTGTGTCAACTGTTTCTTCCAAGGAATCAGTGTAGAAGCCAGAGCCCTCATGGTCTAGTCCAGATGGCACACAACACAATAGTCTCTTTTGCCGGTTAGTGCCATGCATGTGTGCTCATTTTAGTCCGTGATAATAACAGCTCCTGGGCTTGATGACCATAGAAATAGTATGAGTAGTTACTAGAGATGCATGAACATAGGAAAAGGTTGGGTGGGAGGGACTAGCAGATCAGTAGCAGGGCATGTAAACTGAGGCTGGTACAGCATTACTATCAATAATAGGAAAAATACTTGAAATAGCCAAATATCTATACCATGTTAAACTAGTTCACCAAATTATGGTATAGTCATATAATGGAATAGTATACAGCAGTGAAAAGGAATGGACTACAGCTATACATGTTAATGTTGGTGAATCCACAAATTATAATGAGATAATGAAGCAAATCACAGAAGAGTATGATTCCATTTATATAAAGTACTGAAATAGGAAAAGTAACATATTGTTTACGCAGACATACAGAAGTGATAAACAATAATTATAATCAAGAGAACCTGTATTAATCAGGGTAGTGGTTACCTCCAGGAGATGGATACAATTGGGGCAGAGGGCACTTAAGGGGATTCTAAGGTTCTGGTAACAATCTAGGTCTTAAACAGAATGGCAGGTACCTGGGTATTGGTTTTAACATTATTTTTCAAATGAACATACTCATTTTATTTCACCAAAAAAAAAAATCAAAAAAAAAAATTGGTGGTCCTTAGGCAGAAAAAAATTAAGTTTTACAAATTACCTAGACCTAGATCTATACAATCACTATGGTTCTAAATTGGTCATTAAACTACTGTTATATTTTATGGTACTTTTCCAAACAAATTATATGTCAAAGATTATTTGCAAATTGAGCCATTTAACATGAATTGTAAGAATCATTGCCTTCTTTTTTTTAAAATTTTTTTAAATGTTTATTTATTTTCTTCTTAGTCATCCATTTTATACACATCAGTGTATACATGTCAATCCCAATCCTCTTTTCCTCTTTTATAGCTGTTAGCAGTTGCCTTATGTATTGAGCTGCTCCTATGTTGGGAGCATATATATTTATAATTGTTATATCTTCTTCATGGATTGATCCCTTGATCATTACATAGTGTCCTTCCTTGTCTCTTGTAACATTATTTATTTTAAAGTCATTTTATCTGATATGAGTATTGCTACTCCAGCTTTCTTTTGATTTCCAATTGCATGGAATATCTTTTTCCATCCCCTCACTTTCAGTCTGCATGTGTCCCTAGGTCTGAAGTGGGTCTCTTGTAGACAGCATATAGGCGGGTTTTGTTTTTGTATCCATTCAGCAAGCCTGTGTCTTTTGGTTGAAGCATTTAATCCATTCACGTTTAAGGTAATTATCAATATGTATGTTCCTATGACCATTTTCTTAATTGTTTTGGGTTTGTTTTTGTAGGTCCTTTTCTTCTCTTGTGTTTCCCACTTAGAGAAGTTCCTTTAGCATTTGTTATAGAACTGGTTTGGTGGTGCTGAATTCTCTTAGCTTTTGTTTGTCTATAAAGCTTTTGATTTCTCCATCGAATCTGAATGAGATTCTTGCTGGGTAGAGTAATCTTGGTTGTAGGTTCTTCCCTTTCATCACTTTAAGTATATCATGCCACTCCCTTCTGGCTTGTAGAGTTTCTGCTGAGAAATCAGCTGTTAACCTTATGGGAGTTCCCTTGTATGTTACTTGTCATTTTTCCCTTGCTGCCTTCAATAATTTTTCTTTGACTTTAATTTTTGCCAATTTGATTACTATGTGTCTCGGTGTGTTTCTCCTTGGGTTTATCCTGTATGGGACTCTCTGCGCTTCCTGAACCTGGGTGGCTATTTCCTTTCCCATGTTGGGGAAGTTTTCGACTATAATCTCTTCAAATATTTTCTTGGGTCCTTTCTCTCTCTCTTCCCCTCTGGGACCCCTATAATGTGAAGGTTGTTGCATTTAATGCTGTCCCAGAGGTCTCTTAGGCTGTCTTCATTTCTTTACATTCTTTTTTATTTATTTTGTTCCACCGCAGTGAATTCCACCATTCTGTCTTCCAGGTCACTCATCCGTTCTTCTGCCTCAGTTACTCTGTTATTGATTCCTTCTAGTGTAGTTTTCATTTCAGTTATTGTATTGTTCACCTCTGTTTGTTTGTTCTTTAATTCCCCTAGATCTTTGTTAAACATTTCTTGCATCTTCTCTATCTCTGTCTCCATTCTTTTTCGGAGGTCCTGGATCATCTTCACTATCATTATTCTGAATTCTTTTTCTGGAAGATTGTCTATCTCCATTTCATTTAGTTGTTTTTCTGGGGTTTTATCTTGTTCCTTCATCTGGTGCATAGCCCTCTGCCTTTTCATCTTGTCTATCTTTCTGTGAATGTGGTTTTTGTTCCACACTTCAGGACCGTAGCTCTTCTTGCTTCTGCTATCTGCCCTCTGGTGGATCAAGCATCATTGCCTTCAAATTTACCTCCCTGCCTCCAATTTTTACTCTTCCAGTCCATTCTTCCTACTACTCCCATTCAGCTTCCAAAACAGTGATTTGATTATGTTATAGTCTGACTAAAACTTTCCATGGGTTCTCACTATTTTTCTAAAGTTTTGGAGGGAGCTCATGCAGAATTCAACACTTCCATTCTTTCATAAAGGAAACAATATAGTTAATTAGGGTGCAGCTTTCTTTAGTTACAAATTCAATCTAAAGATATACCCTGATCACCTTGTTTAGGCAGCGAGAAACTGGGGAGCTATTGATTAGACTACTGTATTTTCTAAGACTCTTTAGCAATACATGGTGTCTGTGGATCAAGTCAATAAATAATCCCATCAATATAAGCTGATTTGAAATTGTTTCATTCTCAAATGGTAAGCTTTTCCTGACCTTTTTCTTAAAATCTCAGGGAACCTTATTACTGTCCCTTTCTGTGACTACTACCATCTCAACATACTTTTAAAATCTAATTCTCCTGAGAGAATGTTCTAGTTCTGACAGATTCATGTCATTGCTCCCTAAACAAGCCATTCCTACTTGTATGACATAGCTCATACATCCTCTTGATATGGGACGCCTTCCTCCATCCTTTTTACCCATCAAAGTCTTCCAAAAACTGTCTCTTATGCTACCTTCTCCTTCATATCTATATTTAACAAACATTACTATGTGCCAATGACTATGCTTGGTGTTTACCATGCATTATTTTATTAAATTCTCACAACAACCCAATGAAGTAGGCACTATTACAATCTTCATCTTACAAATGATAAAAATAGGCTCAAAGGGGTTATTTAACATGTCTACAGTCACACAAATAGTAAGTAGCACAGCCAAGAGTAATACAAGAAGTATTTGATTTCAAAGACCATGCAGTGTGAAGCAACTATAATCATCCTCATTAACACTGACCCATTCTTGCTTTGGCTTCCTAGAGAATTTAGAACATTGTTTGAATCATGCTGCCACTAGAATATATGGAGCCACATATGATTTAATAATGTTACATATACTCAATTTTATATCCTGAATAAAATGATAAGTTCCATGAAGATAGACTCTACATATCACATCTTTTTTCTCTCCCATACTCAAAATATACCTATTCTTATTAATTTCATTTCATCGAAACCCTATATTCTATCTTGTTGACTTCTATCTAACAACCCTTGAAATTGCTCCCTTATTTTTACCCTATGTAAACAGTTAATAAATATCAGGAAGTTGAAGATTCATGGCAAATAGGTCTTAATTTGAATCATTAATAATTCAAAATCAATGCTAAAATTGGGACATGCATGAATTGTATGCATTTATATAACTACATGAATCTGTAGTGGATCTAAATCACCACAGACTCTTTAAAGGCTTTCCCTTCCAACTTTCTCTTCCACCTCTATAAAATCTTGCCTCCTCTCAGGAGCAGGAAGTCTTGCTCTGACCCCTAGTGTTGTCACTTTCACTCTGTTCTCTATGCTTGTAATAACTTTTGAGGGGTTAGTGATGAAGAGAAAGGGCCATAAAGATAAGGAAACATGAAGAGGAATAAACTTTCCTGGTTGATATTTCAAAAATATTACCTTTATTCCTTGTTCTCTCCAGTAAATATTTCCACCTCCATGAAGAAAGCTTACTTCTCATCTAGATGCCTATAAATGTACAGACACATGCAACCTGTACCCAAAGGTGGAAACTGAGTCTCTCTCCTGAATTTCTTTCTACAGAATGCCATTATTTCCCAAAGGTTTTTCCCTCTCTAGACACTGTATCTCCTTCTACTACTCTGGGGATTTCACCCTCTCACACAATCAGAATATAGCTGTGATAGAACTTACCCAAAAAGAGCAAGAGTAAGCAACTTAGCTTAAAAGCTGTAGGTTGTGTGGGCTCGTTCCTCACCCTGAATCTCCTGCCATGCCCTATTTTTTCTCAGAAGTATTGTCCAGTCTCTTGGCCCTGGCAGTCTGTTTCAAGAAGGGAAATCATTGGTGAATGAGGCTTAGATTCAAGGGAGATGAGTGATTATTATCCAGTTTCTGCACTGCCAGCTATGGGTTTTCTTTAATGGTAAGATAGTGCTAAAAATGCGGGAACACAAAAAGAAGAATGCTTGCATTGACTTAATCTCTTAACTGTTTTAAAAAGATTCTTCTTCTCATCCTTGCCTTGCTATGTGGTTCATTAAGCCTTTCTGCAATGCCTCAGGTGACTGTCCATGAGCATGCTAGTTTTGAGGTCTAAAGGAGTCCCTCTGTTTTGGAAGCCAGAGCTTGTCCCACTGGAGTAACCTTTCCCTATTCAGAAAGAGGTTCAGTTCTTTTGGAAATTTAGTCCAAAATTGATCTCAATGGCAACCTCTAACAAGGCTTCATTAGACCCTCTTTTCCAACCTTCTGCTCACTGCCCTGCATCTAAAAAAGAAATTCAAAACCTTATTTAGTGAGCTTTAAAACCCATTGCCCTCTCAGCCCAGCAGAATTACTTTTGAAATCATCAGTGTCTTCTGGGCATCTACCAATGACTCTGTCATCGCTTACCTGGACAGAGTAATATATTAATATATCCTGATAGTTCTGGTTCATGAAAGACCAAAGATAGTCTGTCTCTAGCCCATTTGTCTAAACATAGCACAAACTTACTTTTATCCTACTACTCCAATGCCATGATAGCATGCAGTGGGAAAATGGAATCTCAGATCTTAATGTTCCATGATTATTACTCAGGAAACAAGGGCAAAATACGATCCTGCCATATGTGAATGAATAATAAAATATTGCTGTTGTTCATTTCTAAGGTTGATTATACTACACTATTATTGATAGCATATGGTTTTAGTTATTTTTATAGTATTAGTAAAGGCTTAGTTCTAATTGGTCCCCGTTCTTTCTCAGTTTCTCCTTGTAGCCAAAGGTTTGCATGCCAGTCATCCGTGTAGGGTCAATGCAGATTGCCTTTGAATAGAGCAATATTCAATTGCCTACATGGTAATCAAACCAAATATCCTGGAGTCACCAATATAGTGGTCACAAATGAGCCACCAGATTTATACAGAAATATTATTTATCTACCTGCCTATTTTCAAAAATAACATATTTGAATTAGTTTATTATGCATGGCACCTATACAAAATGGCTTTAAGGTTGAGGAAAGAAGATAACTATATGGGAAAACCACACACTGAGGTTAATTACTGCAATTCGTCATTATATTTAACTGTGAGCTTCCCGATAGTCAAGGCAAAATTAGAAATATAATGAATTATGTAGTGGTTATTGTTTGATTAAAAGTACCAATTCATCTGGATACAGATTTTCTTTATTTTTTGCTTTTGCCTGAAACTAAATAGTTAGAGGAGTTTTTCATGAAGCTCTTTATGTAAGAAACATTAGACCTAATAGGCAATGTTCTTAAGCAAAATTTTTCTACTGGCTATTTTAAAAATATATCCTCAATAAAAACTGGGTATAATATTAAATTATAATTTTGTGAAGGTGTTTCTACAAAGAGTTATATTAATAATGTCCAGGTAAGTGGTGACCTATCTTGATTCAGAGTTTTGAGTTCACACTAACCAGTCATTTCTCTACATCTTCTTTTTTTCTCAAATATCAAGGGCCTCAGCCTTATGCTTAAATCACTCATGTTAATGTGAGAAGTTACTATTACTGTATATCTTCCTCTGAACTTACAAAACTTGCACACATATGATCTCATGTGTCTTCTCAACACAACCTAGAGACACAGTTACTTTCACGCTTTGCAGATGTATCACCTACAACACAAAATGAAGTCACTCACCCAAAAGCCACAAACTTGACTGATACAGAACTAGGATTAGAACACCTCTCTTCCAGCCTGATGTTCTTTCCATTATTTTTCTGCATAGATAAAATATATAATAGGCAAATGTCCACATACCTTGGGAATAAAACATTCTCAACAAGATCACAGGCACAATATACTTACCAGGTATTATGTATAATAAATTTTCTCTATTGCCTAGGGTTACCTATTAGGCATAATGAGGTGGTTCATTTCCTTAATTTTTAAGCCAAGAAATTATACAATCTTTCAAAATCCTAATGTTCAAAATATGGTTACAAACCATGCTGCTAAGATTTTGCAAAATGAACAAATACTCTGACAGAAAAGACAGAAAGAACAAGACATCCTGACTCAACAGCTTACTGAAGCCTCCCTGGCTCTCCTCTGCCTTTTGTTAAGTATCATTTAAGAAACACACCTGAAAAGTATCCATTTAATAAATGATATTCTACGCCACCCCTCCACCCCCAACAGAGATTCATTCTCCCATCTAAAGACCAAATGTTTATTCTGTAAACATAGGAAGCAAAAAAGAAAGGGGTGAAAACCAACTTTTAATACATTGGGTATGGGAAGGATGTACTCTCTCTTATCAGAGCCCAAAAGACTCTAGAGCCTGAAGATGGGTGGCTTACAGGGATGCTGCGGCTGCTGCCATTTCTTGCAGCTGCCACTGCCACTCTCTCAAACAAAGCAGCAGTTTCACCCTTTGTGTCTGCCTGGGGTCTCACTTGCCTTTTCAGACTAATGACAAGCATTTTTCTAGTTCTTGGAGGTCAAAAAAGTTCCCTAAAAATGCAGATGGGAAATATCCTCCCTGCATAACCAACTTTCTCTGCTACATTCTGCTATGGCAGCTGAAGGAAAAGGAAGTCCATTTTTTTTTTAACATCTTTATTGGAGTATAATTGCTTTACAATGTTGTGTTAGTTTCTGCTGTATAACAAAGTGAATCAGCTATATGTATACATATATCCCCACATCCCCTCCTTCTTGCATCTCCCTCCCACCCTCCCTATCCCACCGCTCTGGGTAGTCACAAAGCACCGAGTTGATCTCCCCATGCGATGCAGAGATGCAGACGTAGAGAACGGACTTGAGGACACAGGGAGGGGGAAGAGTAAGCTGGGACGAAGTGAGAGAGTAGCATTGACATATATATACTACCAAATGTAAAATAGATAGCTAGTGGGAAGAAGAAAGTCCAATTTAAATGTGTTGATACCAAGTAGTGTCAAGCACTTGAAGTAAGAGTGCTTTAACCTAGATTTTCTGGTTTAATCCTCATAGCAAATATGAACAGTAAATATTATTATTTCCATTTGGCAGGTGAGGAATTGAGGCTCAGAAATGTTAACTAATGTCAAACTAGTAAATACCTTAGTAGAGCTCCAGTCTGATTCCTCCCATGTTTTCTCAGGACCACAGCCATCGTTGTGTCTTGAAAGGCTTCTCAATTCTCTAGGATTCATTCGCACTGAATAGAGTAAAAGAAGCCATTCAGAGAAACCATCAGTTAAGGTTTGGCCTTCAACTTGTCCTGAACAGAGATCAAGGACAGAAGGAACGGCAACAGAAACAAAGCAATGGTTGGAGCAAATCTTCAAGAGGAAGTAAGTAATATCCTGTGATAAACCATAATGGAAAAGAATATTTTTAAAAAATGTATGTATATGTATAATTGAATCATATTACTTTTCAGCAGCATATTGCTTTTTACACATTGTAAAATAACTATACTTCAATTTAAGAAAAAGAGTAAGTAGAAGAGACAGAAGAGACGATTATTTTCAAGGGTGAATTCAGGGTTTTTTAAAGAGCCTAAATCCTACGCAGCTGAAGGGAGAATGCTCTAAGGAAAATAATAGCAAATTACAAGTACAAAATGAAGTACAGGGGGAACTATACTCAATATTTTATTATAACCTATAAGGGAAAAGAATCTGAAAAAAAATAGATATATATGTATGTATAACCGAGTCACTTTGCTGCACACCTGAAACTAACACAACATTGTAAGTCAACTATACTTCAATTAAAAAATAATAAAGTACAGGATCTTGGAATGGCCAATGCAAGTAAGCAGCCCTGTAGCTTAAGCTTCTCTGGCTTCAAAGTAAATCTGTCTCTGCTTACAGTATTTAACAAAGATAAACTTTGGAGCAAAGGGGGTCAAGAAGCTGTGCATAGAGGTAAAGAGATATGGGCTTATAAGCTTCTGGAGTAAAAGAGATAGCTCTGATTCAAACTTTCCACTTCAGCACAAAAAAGAAGAAAGACTTAGCAAGAAATTAACCTCTGTCAAGTAAAAGGAATGAGCAGAAATGGTCAAACACTCTCTTCTCTCCTATTGCCAGTCACCATTCCTCAGTAAAAGAGGTATCTTCACTTGAGATCACCCACTACCCCACTCACCACACAACATACAAGATGTCCCTGAAAATAAGGGACATAGAACTTAATACAAGATGACAAGAAGAGAAATAGAATGTGTATAATAATAAAAAATGGAGCAGAATGAGTAGAGAAGAAGGATTGGGTACACTTGGGGGAAGAGCAGTATTTACATAAAGATGATGTTATGTTTATATGCAGCTGTATCAACCATTCAACAGATCAAGCAATTGAAAAGTCATCTCTAAATATAAGGGTTACTATCACAGTAATGGTGCCGTTCATCTAAGTCCATCAAAATGGCTGCAAATACCATTTCTGTTGCTTTTCATTGCAATGCTTTGGTCATATAGATAAAGCTAGTGTGTGGATGAAAAGCCACAGGGGCCTTGGGAAAATAAATATAGATTTGAGAGTATTATGATATAACAGTGTATCCAAGGTGTGACTATGGGCTTTTCAGACCAATTTGTCCACAGACATAACAGAAATGAGACAATCAAATGAGCACTGTTCTTCAAAGTGGTCACCCACTGATTTTAACAATGATGCTACTATACAAACATTTCTGGAATTACTAAGTGGGATTAGATACAGAGTTTGAGACACTGTCGTGAGTATCCTCACTGATGGCAAATCTTGGTCCTCTGAGGGGAAGATTTGATTTTCTGAAACAGCTAAAAGTCATTCAGAGTCAGATCTCATGAACAGGGTGAACGATCAAACTGCTAACAGTATTTGGGTCAAAAAATGAAGTGTGACTCTAAAATAATGAAACGGATCATCTGATGTAGCTCAGAATGTGATCTTGAATGCAATTCCAAAGCAGGAGTTTATAGATAACATCATACTTGCCAGGTTCCCATTCTCTCTGACAATGTCATTTCTAATTCTCTTTGTTAGCAACTATCCATCTGAGATTGTTAGTTGTGTTGATGGAAAGACAATGCTTGCATGACCTAGCTGACTAAGGCTTGTTTGATTTCTACAAAGGGAAAAAAATCTCTTCCATATTCACAGAACTCACCCTAACACAACTTCATAAATATGTGTTGCAGATCACAAAATAGAACAAGAATAGCTCAGCGAGAGGACTGAAGGGAGATAGGGAGGAAGAAGAGAAGGAAAGGTAATATATTCATTATAGTAGTTCTCTAGAACTTGTACTGGGTCTTCTGCTAGGAATCATGCTAATTTTGCACTAGGTACTTTAAATACCTTTTTCTCATTTAATATCATCCTTGTTACATAGAATATATAGTTTAATACACTGCTGAAGAATTACAATAAAACTAAGGAATATGGATCGTTATTCCAATGTGTAATAGAGCTGAGGCACAGAGCAACCGGCTAACATGTTCAAGGTCTTACAACAAATAAATAGCAGAACCAGGAAAGAAATCCCTGTCTGGCTAACTACAAAGCCAACATTCCTTGCAGGATACTATGATGTACATGTCCTTTTACTGTGAGCATTTATAATGTCAGCTACCACATTTACTTATTCAACAAATATTTATTTGGCATCTATTATATCCTGGCACACTTCCAGATGCTAGAGATACAGCAAGAAACAGGACAAGGCCCGATGCCTCGTGGAGGTTACATTGAAGTGGGAGGAGAGAGGCAATAATGAGATAAACAGGCAAAGGAAATAGTGTGTTAGTCATAAATACTGTGTTGAAAAATAAAGGAAGGGTGGAGAGAGAAAGAGAGAAAGAAAAGTAGCTGGGCTCAGGGTATAGGGAGGTGATCAGGAAGCATCATATTCTGGATTTTTAAATTGAAGTATAATTGATTTACAATGTCATGTTAGTTTCAGGTGTACAGCACAGTGATTCAGTTTATATATATATATATATATATATATATATATATATATATATATATATATACTCTTTTTCAGATTCTTTTTCCTTATAGATTATTACAAAATACTGAGCGTAGTCCCTGTGCTATACAGTAGGTCCTTGTTGGTTATCTATCTAGTGTGTATCTGTTAATCCCAACCTCCTAATTTATCCCTCCCCTCCTCTTTCCCCTTTGGTAACCATAAGTTTGTTTTCTATGTCTGTGGGTCTCCTTCTGTTTTGTAAGCAAGTTCATTTGTATCTTTTTTTTCAGATTCCACATATAAGCAATATATGATATTTATCTTTCTCTGTCTGGCTTACTTCACTTAGTATGATAATCTCTAGGTCCATCCATGTTGTTGCAAATAGCATGATTTCATTCTTTTTTATGGCTGAGTAATATTCCACTGGATATATTTTGACAGTAGAAACAACAGGATTTGCTGGTAGATTGGATTTGAGATGAGAGAAAATAAGGAATCAGATGATCCCAAGTTTGTTTTTTTTTTTCAAAATTATGTAATTGTGTATGTATCACAGAACTATCATCCTATACTGTATTCTATGAAAAAATAGTCTGTGGTCAAATAAGTGTGGGAAATTCCGGATACTGTAGTATATCCTCCTCTTGAATATTAACCATACAATTAGCACATTATAGGCTCTTGGAATACTGATGTAAAAATAAATAAATGCATGGGCGAATGAGTTAATAAACAAATAGAATTTTCTCAATTATTTTAACCACAGAACCCACTTTTTCTGATAGTGGGGTAGAGGAGGCACTTATTAGTATATCTTGGAACTACTGTCCTGAGAAAAGCACATAGGAATATACAACAACACAAAATATTATTCATGATCTTGAATTGAATTTTTTCAAGATACCACTCTGAGTGCAGGACTCCCTCTCCAGAGGCAAAATACACAGTCTAAGGTTTCCACAGGAATAGTGGCATCTGTTAATACTGCACTGTAGCTGTGATTTCTGGGAAAAAGTCCTCAATTGGGAACAAACTGTGAGTTATTAACAAAAGAATTATCACACTTTCTCCATAGGCAAATGTCAGGAGTTATAAGGTGTTAACAAGCAGAGTATGAGGAACGTACCAAGAATACCCTTTTTTTTTTTTTTTTTTTTTTTTTTTTGCGGGACACGGGCCTCTCATTGTTGTGGCCTCTCCCGTTGCGGAGCACAGGCTCTGGACGCGCAGGCTCAGCGGCCATGGCCCATGGACCCAGCCGCTCCGCGGCATGTGGGATCCTCCCGGACTGGGGCACGAACCCGTGTCCCCCGCATCGGCAGGCGGACTCCCAACCACTGCACCACCAGGGAAGCCCCAAGAATACCCTTTTTTAACTACTTAGAGCATTTGCTTTTTGGATCAGAAATTTCCACCACAAATATTCAAAATGGATTTCTTACACAGCTGTCACCCTGAAAGAGTTCCTACATATCTGTCTTCCTTCTGGTTCCTCGGGAGCATTTTAGTATCATGGAAACTCAGAGATGAAAAAGACTTTTAAATTTCGACCCAACATAAGAATCTCTTTTACAATGTCCCCAAAAGACTAACCCTTCTTAAACATCCCAGTAACAGGAAGCCAGCTATCTGCTCTATGAAGCAATCCATTCCATCTGGGGACTGTTCTAATTGTTAGCAGAATTTTCTTCATATTAAATGTAGATTGCCCTCCCTTCTTTAACTCTTACAATGGGTCTTAGCCCAGTTTTCTGAAACTAAATAAAATAAGATTCCTCCTTAAATCACTTTATTTGAAAACTGCTATCATCTCCCATTGGTTCTTACTGTGAAGGAAGACTTGAAGTTCTTACTGTGAAGGCTTGAGGAGCTAATTCAAACTCTCCATTATCTCCCCCTGACCCTACCGAGATTCCAGGACATAACATGACCTTTGGAAGGTGACAAACATCTATTTGCTTGAAAAAAGTTAATGAGCAGAACTTTCCCTTTTCAGAAATATTCCAGGTAATAAATGAAAAAGGAATGACAGAGTTAGAATATAACCATTTTTGCAAGCCCTAATGGATAAAACAAAAAGCAAAGCTAGGTAATGTTTACCAATGGCTGCTAACCTTTAAAAAAAGAGATAACCGGAAATGAAGTGCCTCCTGATGGAAGAAGAAATTAACACTGCTTATGAAGCATTCTTTTTTTTTTGTTTTTCTTTTTTTGACCTTGCAGCTTGTGGGATCTTAGTTCCCTGACCAGGGACTGAACCTGGGCCCTCAGCAGTGAAAGCACCGAGTCCTGACCACTGGACCGCCAGTGGTCCTATGAAGCATTCTTTCAAACACAATAAACAATCTGACCAATCCTCAATATCCAACTACTAATTCATAGGAAATTCAGGGTCAAAGGAAAAAAACTGCACCACAAGAATTCAATCCACAAAATCCAAACTGGGGAAAAATCTACAGGACAAATGATCAATAAGTAACATGGATCATAAAAGAAAGACAAATGGAATTGAAAGATATATCAACCAATTACAATCTATGGACTTCTTATTGAGCTCTTGTTTCAAAAAAACTATAAAATAACATTTGTGAGACAACTAGAGAAATTTGTACACTAACTGGATATTTGATGATGTTAAGAAATTACTGTTCATTTTTTAGTTATGTTAATGGTATTGTAATCATGGGTTTTTAAGTTCTTGTCTTTTAAAGATACATAGCAAAACATTTATAGATGAAATGACATGATATCTGAAATTCTGGGATTTCTCTCCAAATAATCCAGTTGGGAGGATAATAGATAAAACAATGTTGTCCATAAATTGAAAACTATTGCATCTGGGTGATGAGAGTATATGGAAGTTCATTATACTAATCTCACTGTTTTTGTATCTGCTTCAAATTCTCCATGATAAGCAGCTTAGGGGGAAAAATACTTCCCTTGATTTGTCTACTACCAATCCCCATCCCATAAGTCTTATTTTCTCCAGCAGAATGCTTTTTCTCCTGTAACATGGATTCTAGACTCTTTGCCATTGTAGTTACCCTCCTCTAGGAAAATCAAAGTCCTCCTTGAACACAGTCTCCCAAATGGGGTCTGAACACTACTGAGGGACTACTATCTCCCTTAATCAAAATACTATTATTCTATTGAAAATCTAAGTTGCATTAGCTGGCTTGTCATTAATATCATATGTTTGACTCATACTGACCTTAGAGTCAACTAGAACCATTAAGTTTTATTCACATGAGATGTAGTATATTCAGCTCCTCCATCTGTACAATTGATTTTCATCTTAACTGCTAAATTCCATCTTTAGTTTTAGCTCATATTTCTGGTCTATGGAAGTAATAATGGTTGTATGAAATCCAAAAATAATAAATAAATAAAAGCTACTATTTATTGTTTTCTGGGTGATCACTTGGTCTTCATGAGTTAGCAGAAATAATTCACCCCAGGTCACATAGCTAGTAACTGTGGCAGAGTTGATTCAAGCCTTCGATCTTACCAAACCCATGGTTTTATGCTTTCTGCACTGGGGTGCCCTCTACCATACTAGCTATTCTCCCTAGTGTCATCTGCATATTTTATAAGGATGTCTTCTGAGAAATCTTTAACCTTTGATAAAAATTGTTTATCAGAATATGACCAAGAACTGAGTGTGGGGTATCATTAGCAGAAACCACCTGGTACTGATTTAATAATCAATGTACTCAGTTAACGATTAGTTGAACAATTATAAAACTTATTTAACTTTATTCTCACCCAACCCACATATCCCTCCCTATCTATTCTAAATAAGTAACATGCTAAAGATTGTCAAATGTTTGCAAAAACAAGACAGCTTCCTATCAAACTAGTAACACAACAAAAAATCAAATGAGGTTATTTTAGTATGACTTATTCCTAGAAGAAAGCATCTGGTTCCTGGTAATTATCATATTCTTTTCTTAGTGTACATAAGACATTTATTTCACAATCTAGTCTAGAATCTTGCCAGGAAAACATATGTTGATTATAGTTCTGTATTGTCAGGAATCCATCTTGTTCTCCCTTAAATCACCACAGATGCCTATCTCCTGCCCCTTAAAAGTCTCAAAGATGACTGAAATGATTCTAAAATCATATTTTCAGATTATTTCAACACCCTAAAATGGAATTTTTCTGGCCCTCGAAACTTGCCCCCCCTGAGAGTTTGCAGCCTGGTTGATTTAAAACTACATGTGATCTTTATTCATAAGGCATAATTATTGAAAAGGCAGTTCAGGATATGGGGCTTAGAAATGGCAGAAAGGAGTCAGTGTGGACCAGAGGAAGAACATCATAGGGAAATGAGATTGAGAAGAATGTTGAGAAATGTGCAGAAGATGTAAAATGAGAATTGATTAATTTCATTTTTTTATTGCTGTCTGTGCCAGTCCTTTTAATTCTTGCTCCAAATACAGATCTTTAAGTTTTTTATTGTCCTTAGCTTCTTAGAATTTTTCAAATAACAATTTTTGGTTTTATCTTTTATTATTCTACCTTTCCCCCTGGGCAAACAGTGCCCAGGGCCCCTTCTAGAGATAGAATTCTAGAAGTCAGGTGTCGGTAAAGAGGTTTACCAGTCCAGCATGCAATGGTGAAGTATACTTTCTGGGACAAAACCAGGTCAGGAAGTAAGAGCCAGGCCAAAGTGGAAAAGGCAAAAGAGTAGGACAAAAGCAAGAAATGATCCAAAATGAAGGGTGTGTAACCAGTGACAGGCATGACCTAGTAAGCAAGTTTAAGTGGCACAGACCAGGGAGAGTTCTTAAGAGAACAGTCAAGATAAAAGGAAGACAGCCTATTATATAAGCAAGAGAGGGCCTTAGAGTCCTCTTCAAACTGACTTGAACAGTCCTTACATTCACTATTCTTCAGGGTATAAATGATGTTTGTAACATTTAGTGTCTTAAAGTATTTACTTTTTTTTTTAATTGAAGTATAGTTGATTTACAATGTTGTGTTAGTTTCAGGTGTAGAGCACAGTGATTCCGTTTTATATATATATATATATATATATACTCTTTTTCAGCTTTTCCCTTATAGGTTATTACAAGATATTAAGTATATTCCCTGTGCTATACAGTAGGTCCTTGTTGGTCATCTACTTTATGTATAGTAGTGTGTACATGTTAATCCCAAACTCCTAATTCATCCCTCCCCCCACCTTTCCCCTTTGGTAACCATGAGTTTGTTTTCTGTGGGTCTATTTCTGTTTTATAAATAAATTCATCTGTATCTTTTTTTTAAGATTCCACATATAAGCAATATCATATGGTATTTGCCCTTCTCTGTCTGGCTTACTTCACTTAGTATGATAAGCTCTAGGTCCGTCCATGTTGCTGCAAATGGATAGTATTTACTTTTAACCTGAAGGAATGGTAATTTAGAAAACCTACTATCAAGAATAAATATTATGGATTTGCTTGAGTAATGTACTCTGTTGCTCAAAATAGTAAAATGACACCTGTAGCTCAGTCAGTCAATCAGCATACATTTCCTTTTGCCTACAATGTGCAAGAAATAGCAACGCACCTTTGATAAGAAACAATATGACAGATATGATAAGATGTTTAAGACACAAATCTGAGAAGCAGGGACTTTATAACATCAGGCAGATAAGATATGAATAATGAAATATTTGAATAAATGATGAGGCTGTATATAAGGGTAAAATGACTGATATGAACAGTATGTTACAAGTGTTCAGACATGAGAGAAAATTCTGAGTTGGAGTAATCAGATGAGGCTCACAAATCCCGGTCCTGAAGAATCTAATAGGAAGAAAAAAATTAGAGAGAGCCTTTCTCGAAACTCCTTACAGGCAATGTGAACACAAATGCCTCCTTCTAAAACGTGCTTGACTAACCAGATTGAATTCTACACAATCCCTTCTTCATTTTGTACTCCAAAAATTGCTGTTTCCTTTTTGCCCCACAGCCAATATTGGGAGATGTTGAATGAGTAACTTCAAAGAAACAGAAAGCCTTCGAGAACATTTTGTAAATGAAGAAAAAAAACATGGTCACCCCGAGGCTCCATGGTGGTAATCACTACTAAATACAAAATTTCCATCTGTCCTTTGGGTATCACTTTCAACCTACAAGAAGGAAAACTTAAAAAGCTAAGGTTATAATAAAGCCCTTTTGTAGTGGACCACAAAAAAACAAAAGGGCTGTTCAACAGCTTAACATTTGCTTTTGTTTGCAACTCAAAGAACAGCTGCTTTCTGACTTGTTAATAAATTTCAGTGGGTGTCCTCTGCCTTTTACAATCCATCAGCGTTTCTGGGAAAACACTGAAGTAAGTCATGTAGTCAAGAGCCTGGAGTTATCTATGCTTTGGCGTTCATTTCCTATATTACAGTTAATGGGGACAACAGATGCCAAAAAGAGCCATGCAATTAGTTTACTTCATTTCAGAGACTCTTCCATCAGTGGAATGTAGTGAATTTTACCTTAGTAAAGGTGGAGGCAACTTTCAGGTTTAGCCACTGTCATATTTAAGAATGAATAGGCAATAGTTTAGGAACAAGAAGTGATATATTATGATTTACCACTCTTTTTTATTGACTTTTAAATCAATAATGCAGCGGTCTGTCTTGCCACAGAGAGCTGTAGGACACATTTTTAAACCCAAAAGCAAGTTGAAACAGGTCATAAAACTTGAGAATCTATGAAAATCCCCTAGGGATCAATGTTAACCACTCGGATTTCTTCTTAAACAACCAGAATCTCTTTGAGTTCCAATGACAAGATTTACAAAAGTGTGAATTCCCAGCTTTTGCACATGAAATATTATCATTATAATTCCTTAAAGCAACATTAAGTAAGTAAGTGCATTTTGTGTTAAGATACCTGAACAGAAGCCTGGAAAAAGCTCAGCTACATCAAAGGATAAAAGAGAATCAAATCTGCTGTCTCTAGTTTTTTATTCTTTCATTTGTTCATTCACTCATTCAAAGGCACTTATTGAACCATGATGTGAATTTTCTGAGATGAAAAGACATGTTTTTTCCCCTCAAGAAACATACAATCTAGTCAGAGAGGCAGAATATGAACACTTGTGATAAAAACAAAAAAGAAAGAAATGCTAAAAGAGAAGTGCATGTAAAGGATTTTCTAAGTACAGAGAAAAAACAAAACATAAAATAAAATAAATATTATGAGTACTTACCTTATACTAGGCCTGTGCTTGGTACTATTATTACACATATTAATTTAAATGTTCCACACAACAACTTGGTGACCTAGGTATTATTTCCCACGTTTTATATGTGAGAAATCTGAGGCTCATACAGGATGGATAACCTCCTCAAGGTCATGCAACTAATAAGTGGCTGAGCCACAATGTAAACCCAGCAATGCTTTACTCCAAAGCTTGCACTTAGTAGACTACACGTCCAGGTGAGGAAGCATTCTCAACCGCTGCTGAAATGCACACTTAAAAAAAAGCACTGCTTACACATCTGAAAGAGTATAAACAGATCTGCATTATGCAGGATGGTAGTGTAAGAAAAGCAACCTGATTACATACAGTAAGAGGGTGATGGCAATGCAAGTTGCATTCGGAAAGTAGCAAGGATCTCAAAAGGGGGTAATTTGAATCCTATTTTAATCTTATATGCACCAAATATTTGAGTACCTAACAAGTCCAATTTTGAACACTTGAAATTGAGATGCCTGAGAGACATCCAAATGGACATGAAGAGAAGCCAGCTGGATTTGCGGGTCTGTAGATCATCTGAAATAGTTCAGTTAGAAATATTATTTGGGGAGTGTACAGAATAATTGAAGCCAAAGGTATGGATAAGACTGCCTCCAGAGAAAATAGAGAATATAGATAAGTGGGCCTGGAAGTGATGTTTAAGGACTGCCACACTTCATTACTTTGGGCAACGCTGTAAAACCATCCGTTTTGAAACTGTGGTGATACTGTAGAAAGGGGAGCAGAGAGGAGTTCATGAAGACTTTGATCAGACAGAAGTGCTGAGCTTTGAAGTATTATTTCCCGAGCTTGTGAAGGTAGGGATGGGCAATTCACTCTTGAGGAAAGAGCATGAGCAAAGGCACAGAAGCATAAAATGAAATGGTATATTTGGAGAATAACAAGCAAACCTTTTATGGCAGCAGTATAAGAACCAGGGGGAAAAAAGGCCACAAAGATAACCTGAGACCAATTTTGGGAAAATTTAATCTATACCCAGTGGGGATTTGTTGAAGTTTGTAAGAAAAGCAATAGCTATATTTATATTTCAGAAAAAGAATTCTGATATCATTAAGAGGAATTGACAGAAAATAAGAGTGTGGTTTTTATTCCTGTGTTATGGGATAATATGTCGATATTAAATTAATTTTCCTGTATTTTCTTTATTTTGAATTTCCCTTCTTCCAAATTCATGCAGTGCCTTTCACTGCCTTGGGGAACAGTAAAAGATTCAAATCATGGCTTTTGAATTTTAGAAATTTATTTGAATTACAGAAATCTGGGATATTGAGCTTCCAAAGCCTCAACCTTGAAGAACTTGAAACTTCAAATTTATGTCACAAAAAATAGATCTGGAGTAAGAGCCCATTTTCCCAGCCCAAATTAAAGATTCCACAGTCTGCAGAAGAAAGTCAGAAACAAAGCAAGAGAGTGGATGCTCATGGGTCTTTGAAAAATGGCCCTGAACAGCAATACTTCCCACTAGTTGAGATTTGATAGTTTAAGGGTATGAAACCACTGAAGAGTATGGAGAACAGAAGAGCAGAAATGTTCTGTGTTTCCCTTCCTGGGATGTCTTACCATGTCCACTAACCCCAGCAGGAAATAGGAGCAGAAAATAGAGGTGGCTACATTCAGAGTCTAGAAACATAAGTTTCCAGGAGATTCAGAGTTCCCCATTGTTCTGCAAGATATGAAAAGGGCCATGTGCTGTCCACGTTCTCAAGAAAAATGGGAAAGTAACTAGACTAATGAACCCTTATGATAGAAATTAAAAGGACAATCAGTGATTTTCATGGACCAAGGCCAGGGTTTAGACAGGGATGGAGGCATATCAACATGGATAGATGACAGTATGATGACAGAAAAACAGATGATCCATCCCCCCCCATTCCCCCCCAAAAAACAAAGAAAATTAAGGCAAGAGATAGGGACTCTGAGATGACTCAGGAAAACTTGAATTGTTGAGCTTATTTCTATAACCCAGTTTACTGGGACCAGAGACAAGAATTTTAAGTTCAGATGTAGAAAAAAAAATAAAATTAACTACTCAAACTGAGAATTTATATCCACTACATCTTTGTCTTGAATATCCAACCAGGGTCAGGTATATTAAACACACTCAAAACTTGTTTGTAACTTATACAAGACATGTATTTTACAAATATAGCAAAGCAAGAAAAAGAAAAAAATAAAGGAACCATAATTTCCTTATTCACATATAATCACTACCAACCTTGTGGTATATATCATTCCAATCCACTATTTTCCATAAAACAGATACTGTACAAAATATTTTACATTAAACATTATATTGTCAATATCTTCCTATGACATAAAACACCACTTGAGTGATCAATAATATTTTACCACATGAATATAGACTACTTTTTTTATCATTTCCTTACTGATGAACATGTACATTGATTCTTTTGTTTTTGTAACTATAAATAATTTTGCATTTAATATCCTTATACATAAACCTTTGTGGCCATTATGACCAGCATCTTCGGATAATTTTTACAAGTAGAAAGTCAAAGGGTACTTCTGGTTCAAGGTTGAAGAAATGTTGAAATGTCCTTCTCTCAAACAAAGGAAGATATCAGAGATAGTATTCACAAGTATGTCACTGTACTCACAAATAAGGGAACTCTCTGAAGACCAGAAATGAAAATACTGAATGAGGTTCATGAAATATTTCTGAGACATTTGGAAATGCTGATTTCCTCCAGAGTTTACCAAGAAAATATAAATTTCAGTATAAATTTAAAATATGTAAGTTTAGCAAAAAATAATAAAAACAGAATATGTACCTTCAAAAAGAGTAGGGAAAAAAATCAACAAAGAAAACCATATTTATTCTAAGAATGTAAAGAAGAAAATAATAGCAAAGAGAAAACACACAAAGAAAATCATTGCAAATAGAGAACACACACCACAAAAAATATGATGGCTGAAATATATCCAAATTTTTTATTAATCATAATAAATGTTAAGTAACTAAACTTGTGTATGTATTTTTATACATAAACAATATGGTATTCATAAGGCTCACATCTAAAACAAAGTGATATAGATATGTTGAATATAAAGGATAACAAATGGTATTCCAGACAAATATTAATAATAGAAATAAAGCTGATAGTGTAATAATAACATCAGACAAAATAGAATTCAAAGCAAACACATTAAAAGGTAAAATGAGGGTCATCTCATATTCATTAAAGGGTCAATTCACTAAGAAGATAAAACAGTCATCAACTATGGTTCCTTCAAGAAACAGAGAACTTTTTCATATAAAATCTCACAGTTTATAAAGAAGGTAGAAAGCTTCTAAACTCACTTTATGAGACTAGCATATTTCCTTCCTATTAGGCAGGTACCCCAGGAAAAGATAGTGTTTTTCCTCTGGATGTTACTATGTCTAATAAATGCAACTCTCAAAGGAGGATGAAACTTAGAGCAGGGTTTCTCAGCTTCAGTAATATTGACATTTTTGGCTGGATAATTCTTTCTTGTGGGGGGCTGGCTTATGCATTTTAGGATGTTTAACAGCATCCCTGGCCTCTAACTGCTAGAAACCAGTAGGATTGCCCTGCCTCTACCCAGCTGTGACAACCAAAAATGTCTCCAGACATTGCCAAATGTTCTCTGGGAGGCAAAATCACTCCCAGTTGAAAACCACCTAACTCATCTCAGAGAAAAGGAGCTGGAAAAACTAGATTAACTCAAAGCTTAACTCAATTTATAACTAAATTTCGAGTTATATGAGTCAATATTACTATTTAAACCATTTTAAGACTAATTTTCAGTTACTTGCAGCCAAAAGCATCAAAAAAGTTATACTCTGTCCCTACACCAAGTTCTCTCCAATTTTGTCCGAAATTATTTATCTCTTATAGTTAATTTTTCCCATTGAACTTTAGACTATGTCAGGCAAAAAAAAAAATTCCAGTCGGAACTTCTTTAAAACTATGATGTGTTTGGACAGAATTTCCATCAGTACAACATATAGGTTTTCCATCAAAGATCATGGTTTTTCATTCGATTTTCATGTGACCCTTTCTACTCCTAAATACAATTGTATAATTTTGCCATATTGATCCTGCACATTTCCTGTTAAGTTTACTTAGGTATTTTTGTTTTGTTGCTATTAATGAATAGCATTATTTCCCTAATGTGATTTCTGATTGATAATATAATTTCTGACTGATACTGAAATTAGGATAATTGAATTGTCTGTTCCAAGGGTCAGGAAACTAAATCCTTCAAGACAAATCTTACAGGGGTGTGTTCTTGTAAATAAAGCTTTATTAGTACACATCCAGGTTCATTCATTTACTTATTGTCTGTGGCTGCTTTCACACCACAACAGCAGGATTGAGTAGTTACAACAGAGACCATATGGCCCCAAAAGCCTAAAAGATTTACTATCTGGTCCTTTACAGAAAAAGTTTACTGGCTTCTGGTCTACTTCCATGAACTCTTATTAGTTTCAATCATTTTTTCAATTAAGTCTCTGAAGTTATCTAGATTACCAACCATCAGATAAGCATACTTTTATCTCCTCTTTTCCAAAGTTTATTCCTCTTATCTTGGGGTTTGCTTGGTTGCTTGGCTGTTATAAATGAACTGCCTAAAACTTTGTCTGATATTAACAAAAATGTCTTTAAAGTTTGATTATTGAGGATAATCTGACTTTGGATTTGAATAGCTTTTCTTTATTAAGAAAATATCTTTATATCTCTCTTGCTCTCACCCTTTTAATCATGAATGAATGCTGAATTACATTAACTTTCTTTTGATGATCTATTAATCTGGGTTACTTCATACTAGATAATCAACCATCTTTGCATTCCTGGGATAAATTATACTTATTAATCATATGTCATCCTTCCAGTTTATTCCTACATTTTCTCAGGAGCATTGCATATAGGACTATTTGCATCAATATTTAGAAGTATAATCAATCTGTTTACTTTTAGTGCTATTCTTGTCAGGTTTTATCAGAATTATACTATATTAATGATATAAATAAGGAAGTTATCCCTTTCATTCTAGGCTCTGGAATAGTTCCTATAGAAAATAAATGATTTGTAACTGAAATATTGAAGAATATTCCAGTACAAAACTATCTGGGTAAGCAGAGAGTTTTTTAGAGCTAATTCTTCAACAACTCTTTTACTTTCTTCCACAGCTACTGATCTCTTCTTTTTTTACACCTTGAAAAGCCATTTGAGTGTTTTGAAAAGTCAATACCTTGAGTTTTTCAAATCTATTAGAAGAGAATTGTATGTAGAAATCTGTTATTTTTAAAAAGCCTCTCTGTGTCTATTGCTCTATATAATTTTGTATTCTTTTTTTTTTTTTTTTTTTCTGTACGCGGGCCTCTCACTGTTGTGGCCTCTCCTGTTGCGGAGCACAGGCTCCAGACGCGCAGGCTTAGTGCGGCCATGGCTCACGGGCCCAGCCTCTCTGCGGCATGTGGGATCTTCCCGGACTGGGGCACGAACCCGTGTCCCCTGCATCGGCAGGCGGACTCTCAACCACTGCGCCACCAGGGAAGCCCCTGTATTCTTAATCTTACATATTTTTTTCCTTTGATTTTTTTTTCTTTCCTTCATCTTTCATTTTTCCTAATTACATTTTCCAGGAAGGTATCCTCTTCCCACTGCAATTATTTGCCCTTGAATTTGTTTTATTAATTCTATGTATTCAATTTTCTGCTTTATAAATTTCCCTTTTCATTTGGCATTAGAGGGTCATTAGTGAACCTTAAAAGCAGTTTATCACTTTCAGCAATCACATGATTTCCTTCTTCCCTCTAAATTCTAACCCAAACACAAATATTTGCAGGCAGATAAAAGTCCTTAAAACTTTGCTTCTATATTTTAGAAGTAACACAATGGAAAATAGATTAACATTTTCATAAGAAGAAGCAAAGAGAGAGTTATAGTAAAGTTTTCCAAAATTAAGAGATACTATTACATTTTACAAAGCACACAAACAGACCCACTAATAGAAAATGCAACAATTAACTAGATTTAAAATGTACAATCTCTCAAACAAAGAACTGTATGAAATAAAAGTGTACTTTTATTTATAAATTTGCAATGGTATTTTTTTATTTATGTTGAAAGAACAAAAAGCTGGAAAGTGTATAAACAGGCACTTTTCTGGCAATAGTGTAAATTTATATACCATTTCAGGAAATAATTCATAAGTATGAAGAAAAAGCTTTAAAGGGGTTATAATGGGCAAAATTACTTCTTGAATTCTATCTTAAGGAAAAAGTTCATCATGGTATTATGTATGATTACAAAATTTCAGATATAACCTAAAACTTTCAAAACAGAAAAATGTTTAATTAAATTATGACTGATTCACTTGATAAAACTTGAATGATTTTAAATGTTTACAAGTGTGTGATAACATGAAAAATATTTATGCATCACTGTTAAGTAAAAACGCAGAATTTAAAGACTGTGTAAACAATATATTGCATTGGCCAAAAAGTGTTTCCAGTTTTTAAGTAAAAATAAAAGACACATTTTTCATTTTCACCAAGAACTTTATTGAACAAAGTATTCATCCTTTTGTTCCACTACCTTCTGCCATTTTTCAGGCAACTTCATAATTCCATCTTCCCAAAACTTTTTATCTTTTTGAGCAAAGAACTGTTCCAGGTGCCTTTTACAGTCTTCCAAGGAATTGAAATTTTTTCCATTAAGAGAATTTTGTAAAGATCAAAATAAATGGAAATCTGAAGGTGCAATGTCTGGCGAATGCAGCAGATGAATCAGAACTTCCCAGCCATGCTGTAACAGTTTTTGCCTGGTCATCAAAGAAACATGCGGACTTGAGTTATCCTGATGGAAGATTATGCATTTTCTGTTGACTAATTCTGGATGCTTTTCATGAGTGCTGCTTTCAACTGGTCTAACTGGGAGCAGTACTTGTTGGAATGAACCGTTTTGTTTTCTGGAAGGAACTCATAATAAAGGACTCCCTTCTAATCCCAGCATATACACAACATCACCTTCTTTGGATGAAGACCGGCCTTTGGTGTGGTTGGTGGTGGTTCATTTTGCTTGCCCTACGTATCTTCCATTCCACATTATTGTACAGTATCCACTTTTCATCACCCATCACAATATGTTTTAAAAACGGAATGTTTTCAATACGTTTAAGTAGAGAATTCCATGCAGAAATATGGTCAAGAAGGTTTTTCTCGCTTAACTTCTGTGGAACCCAAACATAAAAGCCATTCATATAACCAAGCTGGTGCAAATGATTTTCATTGCTTGATTTGGATATTTTGAGTATGTCGGCTATCTCCCACGTGGTATAACATTGATTGTTCTCAATTATTGTTTCAATTTGATCGCTATCAACTTCAACTGGTCTACCTAACCTTGGAGCATCGTCCATCGTCCATGGAGAAATCTCTAGCATGAAACTTCGCAAACCACTTTTGACACATTCGATCATTCACAGCACCTTCTCCATACACTGCACAAATCTTTTTGTGTGTTTCAGTTGTGTTTTTACCTTTCTTGAAATAATAAAGCATAATATGCTGAGAATGTTGCTTTTTTCTTCCATCTTCAATATTAAAATGGCTACACAAAAATTCACCAATTTTTATGTCTTTTTTTAAATGCATGCTGAATGACAGCTGTCACATATTATCTCACAAAATTGTTTCGAATGACGCTAAAGACAACTAAGTGCTACTAGAGCCATCTTACGGGGAAAAAACGAACGAATTACAAGATTATTTTACAATTTATTTTATTTCATATTTTAGTGCTGTACCTTTCCATATTTTTTACTGAGATATAATTCACATAGCACAAAATTCACCATTTTAAAGTGTACACTTCTAGGGGGTTTTAGTATATTCACTATGCTGAATATACTAAACTAACACTAATTACAGATTTTCATCAATACTGAAAGAATCCCTGTAACTATCAGCAGTTAGTCCTGTTAATCCTCCAGTTAGAGCAGTTAATCCTCCTCTCTCCCTTTCCACTAATCAACTTTCAATCTATATGCAGATTTAAATGGATTAATATTGACATTTCATATAAATAGAATATATGGCCTTTTGTGCCAGCCTGCTTTCATTTAGCATAACGTTTTTAAGGTTATGCTACATCCATGTTGTAGCATATATCAGTACTTTTAATCATTTTCATAGTTAGAATAATATTTCATTGTATGGATACCACATTTGCTTTATCTATTCATCAGCGAATGAACATTTGGGTTAATCCCACATTTTTGCCATAACTAATACTGCTGATATGAGCATTTGTGTACAAGGTTTTTTGTGAACAGAATGTTCTCAATTCTCTAAGAGTAGAACTGTTTGAGGAACCACCAAGTTGTTTTCCACAATATACTCACCATTTTGCATTCCCAGCAAAAATGTATGAGGGCTCTGATTTCTGCACATCCTCACTAACACTTGTTATTACCAGATTTTTCTCATCATAGCAAACCTAGTGGTAAGTAGGGGTTTCTCATTGTGGTTTTGATTTGCAATTCCCTAAAGTCTAATGATGTTGAGCATCTTGTGCTTATGAGATATTTGTATATCTTCTTTGAAGAAATGTCTCTTCAAATCCTGTGTCAGTTTTTAAATTGGGCTCTTTTGTGGTTTCCTTTTTTCTTATTGTTGAGTTAGGGTTAGGGTTAACGCTAGTTCTTTATATATTCTATATACTAGACCTTTATCTGCTATTTGATTTGCAAATATTATCTTCCACTGTGTAGATTATCTTCTCACTATCTTGATAGTGTCCTTTGACAAACAAAAGTTCTTAATTTTGATAAAGTCCAATTTATCTTTTTTTCCTGTGGTTGTTTGTGCTTTTGGTGTCATATCTAAGAAACCTTTGCCTGATCTGAGGTCCCCTATGTTTCCTTGCAAGAGTTTTATAGTTTTAGCTCTTACATTTACATTATTGATCCATTTTGAGTTAATTTTTGTATATGGTGTGAAGAAAGGATCCAAATTCATTTTTTGCATGTGGATATTCACTTGTAATAGCACTACTTATTAAAAAGAATATTCTTTCTACATTGAATAATTTTGGCACCCATGTTAAAATCAACCTGCCATAGATAAAATCAACTGGCCATAGACAAATTTTATTCTGGATTGTCAATTCTATTCTACTTATCTATATATCTATTTTAATGCCTCTGTCTTGATTACTGTAGCTTCATAGTAACTTTGGGTCTTGGAAAGTGTGAGTCTCTCAACTTCGTTCTTCTTTTTAAAGGTTGTTTTGGCTATTGTGTGTCCCTTGCAATTCAATACAAATTTTAGTATTAGCTTGTCCATTTCTGAAAAGAAAAGGCAGCTGGAATTTTTATAAGAATTTTATCAAACCTGTAGACAAATTTGGGGGATATTGCCATCATGACAACATTAAGTTTTCCAATCCATGAACATAAGATGTATTTCCATTTATTTAAATATTCTCTAATTTATCTTAACAATGTTTTTAATTTCACAGTATGTCTTGTAGCTCCTCCGTTAAATTTATTCCTAAGTATTTTGTTTATGATATTGCAGATGGAATTATTTCTTAATTTCATTTTCATATTGTTCATTGCTAGTGAATTAAACTCAATTGATTTTTGTATATAGTAAGTCCCCTACCTACAAACCTTCTAGTTGCAAACTTTCAAAGATGTGAATGTGCACTTGTTCCAGCAAGGAACCAGAATCTGTGCCATCAACGTCAGGCGTGAGTGAAATTGCAGCTTGCCCTCGTCTCCTATTGCTGATGATCCTTCAGCTCTACCATCTCCCACCTCCTCTCCCTCCTCCAGTCAGTAACTCTTCTTGTCTGTTCACTCAATGCCAGCCCCTGTATGCCAGCTGCTGTATTTTACCACTGTACTTTTCAAGGTACTGTACTGTAAGATTAAAAATGTTTTATTTTTTGTATTTGTTTTTTATGTATTATTTGTGCAAAAAGTATTATAAACCTATTACAGTACAGTACTATATAGCTGATTCTGTTAGTTGGGTACCTAGGCTTACTTCATTGGACTTACGAACAAACTGGACTCAACAAGTGCATTCTCGGAAAGGAACTCATTCATATGTTCAGGACTTACTATATTAGTCCTGCACTTTGTTGAACTTGTTTTTTAGCTCTAATAGTATTTTTGTAGATTCTTTAGGGTTTTATATATATAAGATCTTCTCATCTGCAAATAGAGATAGCTTTACTTTTTCCTTTCTATGTAAGTTTCCTAGGGCTGCTATAACAAAATATCATAGAGTGGGTCATGTAAACAATAGAAACTTATTTTCTCACAGTTATGGAGACCAGAAGTCCAAGATTAAGATGTTGACAGGTTTGGTTTCTCCTGAGGCCTCTTTCTGTGGCTTGTAGATGGCCACCTTCTCACTGTATCCTCACATGGTCTTTCCTCTGTTTGTGTGTCTCTCCATGTGTCCAAATCTTCCCTTCTTATAAGAATAACAATTTGGATTAGGGTCCTCCATAAGGAGCTCATTTCAAATTAGTCACCTATTTAAAGACCTTATCTCCAAATACGGTCACATTCTGAAGCACTTGGGGTTAGTACTTCAACATATGAATTTGGGGGGTGGCACAATTCAGTCCATAACAGTTTCCATTATGGATGCCTTTTATTTATTTTTGTTGCCTAACTGCCCTTGTTAGAACCTCCAGTACAGTACTGAATAGAAAAGGCAAGACTGGACCTCTTGGTCTTTTCCTAAGTCTTAGGATAAAAGCTTTCAGTATTTCACTACTATGGTGTTATCTATGATTTTTCATAGGTGCCCTTTACCATGTTGAGAAAGTTCCCTTCTATTCTGAGAATGTTGAATATTTTAATCATGATTTGGTCAAATGTTTTTCTGTCTCACTGAGATGAACATGTGCCTTTTTTCCTTTAATCTACTAATATGGTTTATTAAATATATAGAGTTTTCATATGTTGGACAACTAAGCATAATATTAGTTTTATATTTGCATATGCAGTTTCCTTTATCAGAGGTATTTATTTCTTTTTATGGCTTTGAGTCACCATTTAGTGACTTTTCATTTCCAGCCTGAAGAACTCCTTTAGCATTTCTTACAGGGCAGGTCTACAAACAATGGATTGCCTTAGCTTTTTTTTTTTTTTTTCTAGGACTGCCTTAATTTATCCTTCATTTATAAAGGATTGTTTTTCTGCATATAGAATTCTTGGTTGACAGTTATTTTTGCTTCAACATTTTGAATATGGCATCCCACTGCCCACTGGCCTCCATGGCTTGTGATAAGAAGTCAACTGTTAATCTTATTGAGGATCCCTTGTTGGTGATGATTCATTTCTCTCTTGTTGTTTTAAAGTTTCTCTCTGTCTTTAGTTTGTAATAATTTGATTATAATATTTCTAGGTGTGCACCTCTTTGAATTTATGCTACTTGGAGTTCATTGAGCTTGTTGAGTATATGGATTTTTTTCTTTCATCAAATTTGGGAAGTCTGCAGCTATTATTCCTTCAAATATGCTTACTACCCATTTATCTTTTCCTCTCTTCTTCTTTAATTCTCAGAATGCATATGTTGATATGTTTGATGGTTTCCCATGGGTCTCTGAACCTCTTTTGACTGTTCTTCATTTCTTTCTATTCCATAGGCTGGATAATCTCAACAGATCTATCTTCAATTCACTGTTTCTTTCTTCTGCTTGCACAGATCTGTTTTTGAGCCTCTCTTGTGAAATTTTCATTTCAGTTGTTGTCCTTTCCAAGTCTAAAATTCCTATTTGATTCCTTTTCATGAATGCTATCTCTTTATTGATATTCTTTATTTGGTGAGAAATTGTTCCCATATTTTCCTTTATTTCTTTAGACATGGTTTCCTTTAGCTTGCTGAACATATTTAAAACAGTTATTTTAAATCCATTATCTACAAAGTCCATAGTCTTGGCTTGCTAAAGCACAACTTCTATTGATTTCTTTTATTCCTGTGTATGGTCCACGTTTTCTTCTTTCTTTCTATACCTCCAATTTTCTTGTTGAAAATTATCTTCCAGTTGAAAACTGGATATTTTGAATATTTTAATGTGGCAACTCCGGAAATCAGATTCTCCTACCCATTATTTGCTGTGATTGCTGCTTGTAGTTATTGTTTGTGTAAATGACTTGCTGAACTAATTCTGTACAGTCTGTCTTTTCCTGTGTGGTCCCCGAAGTCGCCTTTCCAATAGTTTAGTGGTCACTAAATGAATGGACAGAGATTTCCTTAAACATCAATAACAAAAAATCTTCCAGTCTTTGCCAGGAGGCTCTGTGTGTGTTGGCCACACCTTCAACACTCAGGTAGGTAGTTTACTACTCTGCCTTAGCCTTTGTTTCCTGCTTCTACAAAGCTTCAAGATGAGCAGGATATGAGAGCTTAGGGCCTTGTGAGGTCTTTCCTCAGCATGTGGAGAGTCCCTACCATCTACATGGAATTCTAGATTTCCAGGAATACATTGGAACTTTTCAAAGACATTAAAGATTTCTCATTCCCCAGTTTTTCCTCCCAAGCACTTTGATTAGTCTATTATTTTCCCAAACTCTAATTTATGCCTCTGACAAAAGTAACTAATACATTAGCCTGTAAATATTTTAAACAAATGCCCATTGGGAAGCAGCTTTAGCAGTAGGCTAATTCTGAATTAAGGGGAAATAAAGACAAACCCTTTGAGCCAGTCTTCTAGGAAGTCACCAGACAGGTCAGAACAAATAATTACTTACAATTCTTCTGAATGATAAGAATCAATTAATTACAATTCTTCTGAATGAAGTCTGTTCTACTCCCTCAATTACTGAAAATATGGGCTGTTGTTTCCATAGACACTACTAAGCTTAGGAGCAGAAAATGGGACTAAGTTAAAATTTATTGCTCTTATTTCAAATCTACCATTTTCCTTGAATGAGCATTCTCTAGGTTGCTGCAAACCTCTGGTTAATTTCCACAGTTCGGCAAAACTTGATTCTCAAAAATTTTGCCCATTTTTTTATGGCTTTTATGGAAGAGCAGAATTTGGTGCTCCTTACTCTGAAATTTTTCTCAACATTGCTCCTTATTTTTTAAATTTATGTAGCACTTGCTTTTTTGTATTTTTAATTTATATATAATAGACAAGTCAAAGAACTTTTTCCTAGTTAAGTGTGTGCATAACATGAAGGGAAAGTGAGTTTTTTGAACAATTCAATAAAATATGAAGTTGTTCTTTTCAAATATTTTGTTACTATTAATGATGTTCTATATATCAGATAAATCCTTTAGAGTAAAATATAAAGGATAAATTTATTCACTGTATTGTTCCAGAAATTTCCCAATTATCACCATTATCTTTATACAAATAATTTAGGGAGCACTTGTCTAATTCAATATAAAATAGGTTAAAACAGATTTATTACATCTAAGACTTAAAATTATGAGGTCACATCTGTGATAAAAAAACATTGCCATGAAAAAATAAATTTATTTCACAATATTAATGATGAAAAATAAATTTAATGATGCAGAAGCAACAAGAACTTCAGTCCTGCAGCATGTGGAACAAAAACTACATCCACAGAAACATATACAAGATGAAAAGGCAGAGGGCTATGTACCAGATGAAGAAACAAGATAAAACTTGAGAAAAACAACTAAATGAAGTAGAGATAGGTAACCTTCCAGAAAAAGAATTCAAAATAATGATAGTGAAGATGATCCAGGACCTCGGAAAAAGAATGGAGGCAAAGATTGAGAAGATGCAAGAAATGTTTAACAAAGGCGTAGAAGAATTAAAGAACAAACAAACAGATGAACAATACAAAAACTAAAATGAAAAATACACTAGAAGGAATCAATAGCAGAATAACTGAGGCAGAGGAACGGATAAGTGACCTAGAAGACAGAATGGTGGAATTCACTGCTGCAGAACAGAATAAAAAAATAAGAATGAAAAGAAATGAAGACAGCCTAAGAGATCTCTGGGACAACATTAAACACAAGAACATTCATATTATAGGGGTCCCAGAAGGAGAAGAGAGAGAGAGAAAGGACCAGAGAAAATATTTGCAGAGATTATAGTCGAAAACTTCCATAACATGGGAAAGGAAATAGCCACCCAAGTCCAGAAAGCACAGAGAGTTCCATACAGGATAAACCCAAGGAGAAACATTCCGAGACACACAGTAATCAAAGTGGCAAATATTAAAGACAAAGAAAAATTATTGAAAGCAGCAAGGGAAAAACAACAAATAACACACAACAGAACTCCCATAAGGTTAACAGCTGATTTCTCAGCAGAAACTGTACAAGGCAGAAGGGAGTGGCATGATATACTTAAAGTGATGAAAGGGAAGAACCTACAACCAAGATTACTCTATCCGGCAAGGAACTCATTCAGATTTGATGGAGAAATCAAAAGCTTTACAGACATGCAAAAGCAAAGAGAATTCAGCACCACAAAACCAGCTCTACAACAAATGCTAAAGGAACTTCTCTAAGTGGGAAACACAAGAGAGGAACAGGACCTACAAAAACAAACCCAAAACAATTAAGAAAATGGCCATAGGTACATACATATCGATAATTACCTTAAACGTGAAGGGATTAAATGCTCCAACCAAAAGACACAGGCTTGCTGAATGGATACAAAAACAAGACCCATATATATGCTGTCTACAAGAGACCCACTTCAGACCTAGGGACACATGCAGACTGAAAGTGAGGGGATGGAAAAAGATATTCCATGCAATTGGAAATCAAAAGAAAGCTGGAGTAGCAATACTCATATCAGATAAAATAGACTTTAAAATAAAGAATGTTACAAGAGACAAGGAAGGACACTACATAATGATCAAGGGATCAATCCAAGAAGAATATATAACAATTATAAATATATATGCAGCCAACATAGGACCACCTCAATACATAAGGCAACTGCTAACAGATGTAAAAGAGGAAATTGACAGTAACATAATCATAGTGGGGGACTTTAACACCTCACTTACACCAATGGACAGATCAACCAAAATGAATATTAATAAGGAAACACAAGTTATAAATGACACAATAGACCAGAGAGATTTAATTGATATTTATAGGACATTCCATCCCAAAACAGCAGATTACACTTTCTTCTCAAGTGTGCATGGAACATTCTCCAGGGTAGATCACATCTTGGGGCACAAATCAAGCCTCAGTAAATTTAAGAAAATTGAAATCATATCAAGCATCTTTTCTGACCACAACGTTATGAGATTAGAAATGAATTACAGGGGAAAAAACATAAAATACACAAACACATGCTGGCTAAACAATACGTTACTAAATAAGCAATATATCACTGAAGAAATTAAAGAGGAAATCAAAAAATACCTAGAAACAAATGACAATGAAAACACGACAATCCAAAACCTATGGGATGCAGCAAAAGCAGTTATAAGAGGGAAGTTTATAGCTATATAAGCCTATCTGAAGAAACAAGAAAAAATCTCAAAAATAAAAACCAATCAAACCTTACACCTAAAGGAACTAGAGAAAGAACAAACAAAACCCAAAGTTAGCAGAAGGAAAGAAATCATAAAGATCAGAGCAGAAATAAATGAAATAGAAACAAGGAAAACAAGAGCAAAGATCAATAAAGCTAAAAGCTAGTTCTTGAGAAGATAAACAAAATTGATAAACCATTAGCAAGACTCATCAAGAAAAAGAGGCAGAGGACTCAAATCAATAACATTAGAAATGAAAAACAAGAAGTTACAACAGACACTGCAGAAATACAAAGCATCCTAAGAGACAACTACAAGCAATGCTATGCCAATAAAATGGATAACCTGGAAGAAATGGACAAATTCTTAGAAAGGTATAACCTTCCAAGACTGAACCAGGAAGAAATAGAAAATAAGAACAGACCAATCACAAGTAATGAAATTGAAACTGTGATTAAAAATCTTCCATCAGGGCCTCCCTGGTGGCACAGTGGTTGAGAGTCCACCTGGCGATGCAGGGGACACAGGTTCGTGTCCCAGTCTGGGAAGATCCCACATGCTGTGGAGTGGCTGGGCCCATGAGCCATGGCCACTGAGCCTGTGCGTCCGGAGCCTGTGCTCCACAACCGGAGAGACCACAAGAGTGAGAGGCCTGTGTACCGCAAAAAAAAAAAAAAAAAAAAAAAAAAAAAAAAAACCTTCCAACAAACAAAAGTCCAGTACCAGATGGCTGCACAGGTGAATTCTATCAAACAATTAGAGAAGAGCTAACACCCATCCTTCTCAAACTCTTCCAAAAAACTGCAGAGGAAGGAACACTCCCAACCTGATTCTATGAGGCCACCATCACCCTGATACCAAAACCATACAAAGATACTACAAAAAAAGAAAATTACAGACCAATATCACTGATGAATACAGAGGCAAAAATCCTCAAAAAATACTAGCAAACAGACTCCAACAACACATTAAATCCAACAACACATTAATCATACACCATGATCAAGGGGGATTTATCCCAGGGATGAAAGGATTCTTCAATATACTCAAGTCAAACAATGTGATACACCATATTAACAAATTGAGAATAAAAACCATATGATCATCTCAATAGATGCAGAAAAAGCTTTTGACAAAATTCAACAACCAGTTTTGGTAAAAATTCTCCAGAAAGTGGGCATAGAGGGAACCTACTTCAACATAATAAAGGCAATATATGACAAAACCACAGGAAGTATCATTCTCAATTTTGAAAAACTGAAAGCATTTCCTCTAAGATCAGGAACAAGACAAGGATGTCTACTCTCACCGCTATTATTCAACATAGTTTTGGAAGTCCTAGCCTTGGCAATCAGAGAAGAAAAATAAATAAAAGGAATACAAATTGGAAAAGAAGAAGTAAAACTGTCACTGTTTGAAGATAACGTGATACTATACATAGGGAATCCTAAAGATACCACCAGAAAACTACTAGAGCTAATCAATGAATTTGGTAAAGTTGCAGGATACAAAATTAATGCACAGAAATCTCTTGCATTCCTATACCCTAATCATTAAAAATCTGAAAGAGGAATTAAGGAAACTCTCCCATTTACCATTTCAACAAAAAGAATAAAATACCTAGGAATAAACCTTCCTAGGGAGAAAAAAGACCTGTATGCAGGAAAGTATAAGACTCTGATGAAAGAAATTAAAGATAATACCAAAAGATGGAGAGATATACCATGTTCTTGGATTGGAAGAATCAATATTGTGAAAATGCATATACTTCCCAAAGCGTTCTACAGATTGAATGCAATCCCTCCCCAATTACCAATGGTATATTTTATGGAACTAGAACAAAAAAATCTTAAAATTTGTATGGAGACACAAAAGACCCTGAATAGCAAAAGCAGTGTTGAGGGAAAAAAACAGAGCTGGAGGAATCAGACTCCCTGACTTCAGACTATACTACAAAGCTACAGTGATCAAGGCTATATGGTACTGGCACAAAAACAGAAACATAGATCAATGGAACAGGACAGAAAGCACAGAGATAAACCCACACACAATTGGTCACCTTATGTTTAATAAAGGAGGCAAGAATATAACAATGGAGAAAAGACAGTCTCTTCAATAAGTGGTGCTGGGAAAACTGGACAGCTACATGTAAAGAATGAAATTAGAGACCTAAATGTAAGACGGGACACTATAAAACTCTTAGAGGACAATATAGGCAGAACACTCCATGACATGAATCACAGCAAGATCCTTTATGACCCACCTCCTGGAGAAAAGGAAATAAAAGAAAAAATAAACAAATGGGACCTAGTGAAACTTAAAAGCTTTTGCAACGACGAAAAGACAACCCTCAGAATGGGAGAAAATATTTGCAAACGAATCAATGGACAAAGGATTAATCTCCAAAATATATAAACAGCTCATGCAGTTCAATATTAAAAAAACCAAACAATCCAATCCAAAAATGGGCAGAAGACCTAAATAGACATTTCTCCAAAGAATACATACAGATGGCCAAGAAGCACATGAAAAGCTGCTCAACATTACTAAGTGTTAGAGAAATGCAAATCAAAATTACAATGAGGTATCACCTCACACCAGTTAGAATGGGCATCATCAGAAAATCTACAAACAACAAATGCTGGAGAGGGTGTGGAGAAAAGGGAACCCTCTTGCACTGTTGATGGAAATGTAAACTGATAGAGCCACTATGGAGAACAGTATGGAGGTTCCTTAAAAAACTAAAAACAGAATTACCATATGAACCAGCAATCCTACCATTGGGCATATACCCAGAGAAAACCACAATTCAAAAAGATACATGCACCCCAATGTTCACTGAAGCACTATTTACAATAGCCAGGTCATGGAAGTAACCTAAATGCCCATTTACAGGCAAATGGATAAACAAGATGTGGGTGGAGCTTCAAGATGGTGGAAGAGTAAGACACAGAGATCACCTTCCTCCCCACAAATACATCAGAAATACATCTACAAGTGGAACAACTCCTACAGGACACTTACTGAACGCTGGCAGAAGACCTCAGACCTCCCAAAAGGCAAGAAACTCCCCACGTACCTGGGTAGGGCAAAAGAAAAATCAAAAAACAGACACAGAAGAGTAGGGACGGGACCTGCACCAGTGGGAAGGAGCTGTGAAGGAGGAGAGGTTTCCACACATGGGAAGCCCCTTCGCAGGTGGAGACAACTGGTGGCCAAGGCGGGGAGCTGTGGAGCCACAGAGGAGAGCACAGCAACCGGGGTGCGGAGCGCAAAGTGGACAGATTCTCGCACAGAGGATCGGTGCCAACCAGCACTCACCAGCCCGAGAGACTTGTCTGCCCTCCCACTGGGACGGGTGGGGGCTGGGAGCTGAGGCTTGGGCTTCGGTCAGATCACAGGGAGAGGACTGGGCTTGGCTGCGTGAACACAGCCTGAAGGGGGCTAGTGAGCCACAGCTAGCCGGGAGGGAGTCCGGGAAAAGGTCTGGAGCTGCTGAAGTGGCAAGAGACTTTTTCTTGCCTCTTTGTTTCCTGGTGCACGAGGAGAGGGGATTAAGAGCGCTGCTTAAAGGAGTTCCAGAGACAGGCACGAGCCGTGGCTATAGCGCAGACCCAAGAGACAGGTAGGAGATGCTAAGGCTGCTGCTGCAGCCACCAAGAAGCCTGTGCACTAGCACAGGTCACTATCCACACCTCCCCTCCCGGGAGACTGTGCAGCCCGCCATAGCCAGGGTCCCGTGATCTAGGGACAACTTCCCAGGGAGAACGTATGGGGTGCCTCAGGCTGGTGCAACATCACGCCGGCCTCTGCTGCTGCAGGCTCACCCAGAATCCGTACCCATCCCTACCCCCGGCCTGAGTGAGCCAGAGCCTCTGAATCAGCTGCTCCTTTAACCCCGTCCTGTTTGAGCAAAGAACAGACACTCTCATGCGACCTACAGGCAGAGGCGGGTCCAAATCCAAAGCTGAACCCCAGGAGCTGTGCGAAAAAAGAGAAAGGGAAATCTCTCCCAGCAGCCTCAGGAGCAGCAGATTAAATCTCCATAATCAACTTCATGTACCCTGCATATGTGGAATACATGAATAGATAATGAATCATCCCAAATTGAAGAGGTGGACTTTGGGAGCAACGATATACATACTATTTCCCTTTTTTCTCTTTTTGTGAGTGTGTATGTGTATACTTCTGTGTGAGATTTCGACTGTATAGTTTTGCTTTTACCATTTGTCCTAGGGTTCTCTCTGTCTGTTTTTTGTTATTTTCTATTACTTAAAAAATTCTTTTTCTTAATAACTATTTTTTATTTTAACAACTATTTTATTTTATTTTATCTTCTTCTTTCTTTCTTTCTTTTTTTTCTCCCTTTTATTCTGAGCCATGTGGAGGAGAGGCTCTTGGTGCTCCAGCCAGGTGTAAGGACTGTGCCACTGAGGTGGGAAAGCAAAGTTCAGGACACTGGACCACAAGAGACCTCCCAGCTCCATGTAATATCAAATGGCGAAAATCACCCAGATACCTCCATCTCAATGCCAAGACCCAGCTCCTCTCAATGACCAGCAAGCTACAGTGCAGGACACCCTATGCCAAAAAACTAGCAAGATAGGAACACAACCTCACCATTAGCACAGAGGCTACCTAAAGTCACAGTAAGGCCACAGACACCCCAAAACACACCACCAGACGTGGACCTGCCCACCAGAAAGACAAGATCCAGCCTCATCCAACAGAACACAGGCACTAGTCCCCTCCACCAGGAAGCATACACAACCCACTGAACCAACCTTACCCACTGTGGACAGACACCAAAAACAATGGGAACTACAAACCTGAAGCCTGCAAAAAGGAGACCCCAAACACAGTAAGATAAGCAAAATGAGAAGACAGAAAAACACACAGCAGATGAAGGAGCAAGATAAAAACGCACCAGACCTAACAAATGAAGAGGAAAGAGGCAGTCTACCTGAAAAAGAATTCAGAATAATGATAGTAAAGATGATCCAAAATCTTGGAAATAGAATGGAGAAAATAAAAGAAACGTTTAACAAGGACCTAGAAGAACTAGAGAGCAAACATAGATGAACAACACAATAAATGAAATTAAAAATTCTGTACAAGAGATCAGCAGCAGAATAACTGAGGCAGAAGAACGGATAAGTAACCTGGAAGATAAAATAGTGGAAATAACTAGTGCAGTGCAGAATAAAGAAAAAAGAATGAAAAGAATAGAGAACAGTCTCAGAGACCTCTGGAACAAAATTAAACGCACCAACATTCAAATTACAGGTGTCGCAGAAGAAGAAGAGAACAAGAAAGGGACCGAGAAAATATTTGAAGAGATTGTAGTTGAAAACTTCCCTAATATGGGAAAGGAAATAGTTAATCAAGTCCAGGAAGCACATAGAGACCCATACAGGATACTTCCAAGGAGAAACACACCAAGACACATTTTAATCAAACTATCAAAAATTAAATACAAAGAACAAATATTAAAAGCAGCAAGGGAAAAACAACAAGTAACACATAAGGGAATCCCCATAAGGTTAACAGCTAATATTTCAGCAGAAAGTCTGCAAGCCAGAAGGGAGTGCCAGGTCATATTTAAAGTGATGAAAGAGAAAAACCTACATCCAATTTAGTCTACCCAGAAAGGATCTCATTCAGATTTGACAGACAAATTAAAAGCTTTACAGACAAACAAAACCTAAGAGAATTCAGAACCATGAAACCACCTTTACAACAAATGCTAAAGGAACTTCTCTTGGCAGGAAACACAAGAGAAGGAAAAGACCTACAATAATAAACCCAAAACATTAAGAAAATGGTAATAGGAACATACATATCCACAGCAGTCGGAATGGCCATCATCAAAAAATCTAGAAACAGTGAATGCTGGAGAGGGTGTCGAGAAAAGGGAACACTCTTGCACTGTTTGTGGGAACGTAAATTGACATAGCCACGATGGAGAACAGTATGGAGGTCCTTAAAAAACTAAAAATAGAACTACCATATGACCCAGCAATCCCACTACAGGGCACATACCCTGAGAAAACAATATTTCAAAAAGAGTCATGTACCAAAATGTTCATTGCAGCTCTATTTACAATAGCAAGGACATGGAAGCCACCTAAGTGTCCATCAACTGATGAATGGATAAAGAAGATGTGGCACGTATATACAATGGAATATTACTCAGCCATAAAAAGAAACAAAATTGAGTTATTTGTAGTGAGGTGGATGGACTTAGAGTCTGTTCTACAGAGTGAAGTAACTCAGAAAGAGAAAAACAAATACCATATGCTAACACACATATATATAGAATCTAAGAAAAAATAAAAAATGGTCAGGAAGAAACTATGGGCAAGATGGGAATAAAGACACAGACCTACTACAGAATGGACTTGAGGATATGGGGAGGGGTAAGGGTAAGCTGGTACAAAGTGAGACAGTGGCATGGACATATATACACTACCAAACGTAAAATAGGTAGTGGGAAGCAGCCACATAGTACAGGGAGATCAGCTCGGTTCTTTGTGACAACCTAGAGGGGTGGGATAGTGAGTGTGGGAGGGATGGAGATGCAAGAGGGAAGAGATATGGGAACATATCTCACCAATATTCACCAACAGACAGATTCACTTGTTACAAGCAGAAACTAACACACCACTGTAAAGCAATTATACTCCAATAAAGATGTTAGAAAAAAACATAAATATTGATAATTACCTTAAACGTGAATGGATTAAATGCTTCAACCAAAAGACATAGACTGGCTGAATGGATACAAAAACAAGACCCATATATGTGCTATCTACAGGAGACCCACTTCAGACATAGGGACAGATACAGATTGAAAGTGAGGACATGGAAAAAGATATTCCATGCAAATGGAATCAAAAGAAAGCTGGAGTAGCAGTTCTCATATCAGACAAAATAGACTTTAAAACAAAGACTATTACAAGAGACAAAGAAGGACACTACATAATGATCAAGGGATCGATCCAAGAAGAAGATATAACAATTGTAAATATTTATGCACCCAACCTCAATACAGAAGGCAAATACTAACAGCCATAAGAGGGGAAATCTACAGTAACACAATCATAGTAGGGGACTTTAACACCCCACTTTCACCAATAGACAGGTCTTCCAAAATGAAAATAAATAAGGAAACACAAGCTTTAAATGATACATTAAACAAGATGGATTTAATTGATATTTATAGGACATTCCATCCAAAAATAAGAGAATACACATTCTTCTCAAGTGATCATGGAATATTCTCCAAGATATATCATATTTTCGGTCACAAATCAAGCTTTGGTAAATGTAAGAAATGTGAAATCGTATCAAGCATCTTTTCCGACCACAACGCTATGAGAGTAGATATCAATTATAGGAAGAAATCTGCAAGAAATACAAACACATGGAGGCTAAATGACACACTACTTAATAACCAAGAGATCACTATAGAAATCAAAGAAGAAATCAAAAAATACCTAGAAACAAATGACAATGAAAACACAACGACCCAAAACCTATGGGAGGCAGCAAAAGCAGTTCTAAGAGGGAAGTTTATAGCTATACAAGCCACCTTAAGAAACTAGAAACATCTCAAATAAACAACTTAACCTTACACCTAAGCAGAAGGAAAGAAATCAGAAAGATCAGATCAGAAATAAATGAAAAAGAAATGAGGAAACAATAGCAAAGACCAATAAAACTAAAAGCTGGTTCTTTGAGGAGATAAACAAAATTGATAAACCATTAGCCAAACTTATCAAGAAAAAAAGGGAGAAGACTCAAATCAGTAGAATTAGAAATGAAACAGGAGAAGTAATAACTGACACTGCAGAAATACAAAAGATCATGAGAGATTACTACAAGCAACTCTATGCCAATAAAATGGACAACCTGAAAGAAATGGACAAATTCTTAGAAATGCACAACCTGCCAAGACTGAATCAGGAAGAAATAGAAAATATGAACAGACCAATCACAAGCACTGAAATTGAAACTGTGATTAAAAATCTTCCAACAAACAAAAGCCCAGGACCAGATGGCTTCACAGGCGAATTCTATCAAACATTTAGAGAAGAGCTAACACCTATCCTTCTCAAACTCTTCCAAACTATAGCAGAGGGAGGAACACTCCCAAACTCATTCTACAAGGCCACCATCACTCTGATATGAAAACCAGACAAAGACGTCACAAAGAAAAAAAAAACTACAGGCCAATATCACTGATGAACATATGTGGAAAAATCCTCAACAAAATACTAGCAAACAGAATTCAACAGCACATTAAAAGGATCATACATTATGATCAAATGGGGTTTATCACAGGAATGCAGGGATTCTTCAGTATAGGCAAATCAATCAACCTGATATACCATATTAACAAACTGAAGGAGGAAAACCATATGATCATCGCAATAGATGCAGAAAAAGCTTTCAACAAAATCCAACACCCATTTATGATAAATACCCTCCAGAAAGTAGACATATAGGGAACTTTCCTCAACATAATAAAGGCCATATATGACAAACCTACAGCCAACATCATCCTCAAAGGTGAAAAACTGAAACCATTTCCACTAAGATCAGGAACAAGATAAGGTTGCCCACTCTCACCACTATTATTCAACATAGTTTTGGAAGTTCTAGCCACAGCAATCAGAGAACAAAAAGAAATAAAAGGAATCCAAATCATAAAAGAAGAAGTAGAGCTGTCACTGTTTGCCAATGACATGACACTATACATAGAGAATCCCAAAGATGCTACCAGAAAACTACTAGAGCTAATCAATGAATTTGGTAAAGTAGCAGGATACAAAATTAATGCACAGAAATCTCTGATGTTCCTATACACTAATGATGAAAAATCTGAAAGTGAAACTAAGAAAACACTCCCATTTACCATTACAACAAACGAGTAGAATATCTAGGAATAAACCTACCTAAGGAGATAAAAGCCCTTTGTGCAGAAAATTATAAGACACTGATAAAAGAAATTAAGGATGATACAAATAGATGGAGAGGTATACCATGTTCTTGGATTGGAAGAATCAACATTGTGAAAATGGCTCTACTACCCAAAGCGATCTACAGATTCAATGCAATCCCTATCAAACTACCACTGGCATTTTTCACAGAACTAGAACAAAAAATTTCACAATTTGTATGGAAACACAAATGACCCCGAATAGCCAAAGCAATATTGAGAAAGAAAAACGGAGCTGTAGGAATCAGGCTCCCTGACTTCAGACTATACTACAAAGCTACAGTAATCAAGACAGTATGGTACTGACACAGAAACAGAAATATAGATTGATGGAACAGGATAGAAAGCCCAGAGATAAACCCACGTACATATGGTCACCTTATCTTTGATAAAGGAGGCAAAAATATACAGTGTAGAAAAGACAGCCTCTTCAATAAGTGGTGCTGGGAAAACTGGACAGCTACATGCAAAAGAATGAAATTACGACACTCCCTAACACCCTACACAAAAATAAACTCAAAATGGATTAAAGACCTAAATGCAATGTCAGACACTGTCAAACTCTTAGAGGGAAACATACGCAGAACCCTCTATGACATAAATCACAGCAAGATACTTTTTGACCCACCTCCTAGAGAAATGGAAATAAAAATAAACAAATGGGACCTAATGAAACTTAAAAGCTTTTGCACAGCAAGTAAACCTAAAACAAGACAAAAAGACAATTCTCAGAATGGGAGAAAATATTTTCATATGAAGCAACTGACAAAGGATTAATCTCCAAAACATACAAGCAACTCATGAAGCTTAATATCAAAAAAACAAAAAATCCAGTCCAAAACTGGGCAGAAGACCTAAATAGACATTTCTCCAAGGGAGATATACAGATTGCCAACAAACACATGAAAGAATGCTCAACATCATTAATCATTAGAGAAATGCAAAGCAAAACTACAATGAGGTATCATCTCACACCAGTCAGAATGGCCATCATCAAAAAATCTAGAAACAATAAATGCTGGATAGGGTGTGGAGAAAAGGGAATCCTCTTGCACTGTTAGTGGGAATGTAAATTGATACAGCCACTACGGAGAACAGTATGGAGGTCCTTAAAAAACTAAAAATAGAACTACCATACGACCCAGCAATCCCACTACTGGGTATATACCCTGGGAAAACCATAATTCAAAAAGAGTCACGTACCAAAATGTTCATTTCAGCTGTATTTACAATAGCCAGGACATGGAAGCCACCTAAGTGTCCATCAACAGGTGAATGGATAAAGAAGATGTGGCACATATATACAATGGAATATTACTCAGCCATAAAAAGGCACGAAAGTGAGTTATTTGTAGTGAGGTGGATGGACCTAGAGACTGTCATACAGAGTGAAGTAAGTCAGAAAGAGAAAAACAAATACCGTATGCTAACACATATATATGGAATCTAAAAAAAAAAAAAGAAAGAAAGAAAGAAAGAAAGAAAATGGTCAGAAGAACCTAGGAGCAAGATGGAATAAAGATGCAGACCTACTATAGAATGGACTTGAGGATGGGGGGAGGGGGAAGGGTAAGCTGGGAGAAAGTGACAGAGTGGCATGGACATATATACACTACCAAAATAGAGAGCTAGTCGAAAGCAGCCACATAGCACAGGGAGATCAGCTCGGTGATTTGTGACCACCTGGAGGGATGGGATAGGGAGGATGGGAGGGAGGGAGATGCAAAAGGGAAGAGATATGGGGACATATGTGTATGTATAACTGATTCACTTTGTTATAAAGCAGAAATTGACACACCATTGTAAAGCAATTATACTCTAATAAAGATGTAAAAACAAAACAAAACAAACAAAAAAGAAGATGTGCTACATATATACAATAGAATATTACTCAGCCATAAAAAGGAATGAAATTGGGTCATCTGCAGAGACGCAGATTGATCTAGAGACTGTCATACAGAGTGAAGTAAGTCAGAAAGAGAATAAAAAATATCATATATTAATGCATATATGTGGAACCTAGAAAAATGGTACAGATGAACCGGTTTGCAGGGCAGAAGTTGAGACACAGATGTAGAGAACAAACATATGGACACCAAGTGGGGAAAGCCATGGGGGGGGGGTGTATGTGATGAATTGGGTGACTGGGATTGACATGTATACACTGATGTGTATAAAATTGATGACTAATAAGAGCCTGCTGTATAAAAAAATAAATAAAATGAAATTCAAAAATTAAAAATAAAATCTGGACTGCTGGATTATAACAAAAAGTTGAAAAAATAAAGCAAAAAAAAAAAAACTATCCACAGGTGTCCATGCTGGTAAATACAAGTAACTGCATAGGGTTTTTGTTTGTTTGTTTTAATGAGTAAGGTTGAACAGAAATCTCTTATGTAGAAGTGCAAATAATTGATGTGGACACTCAGCCAAAAAAAAAAAAATTTAATGATGCTAGTGAGACAACCAATTTTTCAGAAATTGGATGAAATAGCTTTTGGCCCGATGTAAAAAAAAAAATGGAGGGGAAGCAGGGATAGATATGATCCAACTGAAAAATGATCACTTCCCTTGTTGAGATAAGCAGTTGTCAGGGACATTAAACAAACATATATACCTTAACAAAATTGTGAAACATACATTAACTTAAATAGGCACTCATGTGAATTGCAATAGTAAAAAATGTGCACTTAGTAAGGTGCTAATAAGATCAAAAGGATGTCTTGATTTATTTTTACCATTTTTAAAAAGCTTCCTGTACTCACTGACTCTCTTGATGACAGAAAGTAGAGAACTGACTGAAATCAGCAGACTGCTGGTGAAGAATAGTAAAATGTTTCAGATGGAGATGACACCTTGGGAGAATGGACACTGAATACATTTTTGAGAGGAAAGAGGAGAAAATTTACAGAAATTCCCAAATGGTCACAAACTTCATGCCAAGGTTATTCACAACATTTACTTATTAAAAATATGTTTCCTTCTTTTTGTTTTCTTACTGTACTACTAAAACTATTTACCTGTATGTCTCAATTCTAAGATAAATAAAATTTGTGCTTATTATGAAAACATATTAGTCAGCTCAGGCTGCCATAATTAAATACCAGACTTGGTGGCTTAAAGAACAGAAATTTATTTTCTCACAGTTCTGGAGGCTGGAAGTCCAAGTTGAGGGTGCCAGCATAGTCAGGTTGTGGTGAGAGCCTTTTTTCTGCCTTCTCAATGTATCCTCACATGGAAACTAATCCTATCACGAGGGCCTCACCCTCATGATCTCATCTAAACCTAATTATCTCCCAAAGGCCCTATCTCATTGGAGTTAAGACTTCAACATATGAATTGGGGGTGGCAGAATGACACAATTCAGTCTGTACCAGAAAAAAATGTTACCAGTTATAGTATATTCTTCTCCTAAGACTTCTATTATAATAAATATTAAGAAAAAATTATATGTGTGCCTATATTTCTTCATGTCAGCTTAATTTAAAGATGGAGTCAGGAGAGATCATTGCTAATCAAATGAAACAAATGAATATCAAAGTCTTAAGAGGTTTTATATCTTGTTATCTAAGGAAATGATCCTCTAAGAAGCAGGTTAGCAAACATGAGGTTCTTGGACATGACTAGAGCAGGTATTGGCAGTGGAACCATTAAAAAGTGTTACTCTGAGCAGGCTTAGCAATCCATCTCATCTCAGCTGGGCTGTATTAAGAGGTTTACTGAAGCATTGTGATTTCTTCAGATTGCAGTTTTAATGAGCCAGTCATTTCATTTTTATCTTAATTCAGCAGTTTAACTCACTAATTGTTCCAGTACAATGATCAGTGGAAAGCTGAAGGAGTTTGCGATCTACAAGCTTTTGACATATGCATATATTTTCATCATAGAAATTTCTCTTACTTCCAGCTTGGGTGCTGCAAAAACATCTTTTAAGAACAGAATAATGACTCAAATTAATTAGATCAAGATTTCATCATTCCCAATATCCACAGGGTGATTGTCTCATTTTGTATTTAAAAATTATTTGGCTAAGATTAAATATCTAGAGACTTTGTTAACCCTGAGGTTGAAATACTTAGTTCAAAGAAACTTTGATCCCTTAATTATTCCCATAATATTGTACATTAAAGGGAATTATATTTATCATTAGCCAAGAAAATTAATCTAGTAAAACTACTGATGTGCATCTCGATTACGATACGTTTGAAGAAACTGTTTTCCTTGCTATATTAAATGTCTATCTCTAAAAACAAGTGAAGTTGATTAGTGAGTGTGTGGAAAGCAAATATTTCTAAAGATGATTCATACTAGGTAAGGCTGTCCTCTTAGGATTACTTAATTTGAAAAGAGGGCATGAAGCCCTAGCCAATACATCCAGCAAGAGAGATGTTATTTGAGCAAAGTCACCATGTGACAGTAGGTAGGTCCTATGGTTCTCCTTGCATTTTCAGAAAACTTTGACACTTTAATCTGATTTTCCATGGTGAATGCTATGTTCTGTCAATTTTAACACTAACACTTCATTTATAAAATAATAAGTTCTTTATCTACAAAACAGAAACAGACTCACAGATATAGAGAAGAGACTTGTGGTTGACAAGGGGGGAGGGATGGATTGGGAGTTTGGGAAAAGGAGATGCAAACTGTTATATACAGAATGGATAAACACCAAGGTCCTACTGTATAGCACAAGGAACTATATTCAATATCCTATGATTAAACCATAATGGAAAAGAATCTGAAAAAGTATATATATATATATATATATATATATATATATATATATATATATATAACTGAATCACTTTGCTGTACAGCAGAAATTAACACATTGTAAATCAACTACACTTCAATAAACTAAAAAACAAATGAAAATAATAATAAGTTCTTTGGGTGGAGGGGGAAAAAAACCCTAAATCTTAAAAACCAATATAATTTATGGAGGCATCTTTAAGTAAAGAGCCTGAAACCCCACTCTGAAGCACAGAGACAATTAGTAGTAAAATGGAGCCTGTGCAGAGAAAGTCTTGTTTAATTAAAGATTCTGCCTCCACTGATGGATGTAATCTCTATAGGTGAAAAATAAGACTGAAATTGAATTTGTTGACTTGGATCATATTGTTCACTTTTCCAAATGGCTGGTTTGGCTCTGTTATATGCAACTGATACATCTGGGAGTCAGAATTATGTCAAGCAAGAAACAATTGAAATCTTTCAAATGAATCATTACCTCACTTTGCAACCTAGATAAAATGACAAATATGTATTCTGCTATGGTTCCATAGAACTATAACACTATAATGTCATTTTACCCCAAAATGAAAACTGTTGAACCAGTAACAACATTTAAACAAATGCTGACCCCCTTCACAAGTATCTTAGCTTCAAAAACAAGGTCTTGTTTTGTTTTTGTTTAAATAAAGCATTTATTTCAGCAGATCTGGACATACGACTGGTAGCCCTCTTCTTGTCTCCTTCAGATTATGTATTCCTCCTATTCATCAAATATAGTACATTGTAGTAAAAATGGCAAAGGTTTTTAAAAGGAGACTAATCAAGTGTATCAAAACTGAAAATCAGCAGATTTGCTTTAATGCTACCTGTGTAGTATGCTAACTGAATTCTACTGATTAATAAACATGCACTTTGACCCTACAGGAAATCAAACTGGGTCTTAATGTCAGGTAGAAGTCCTAAATGAAATTGAATAAAAATTATATAGACTAAAGCTCTCAACAGAATGCCGTTTTTTTGTTTTTGTTTTTGTTTTTTTGTGGTACGCAGGCCTCTCACTGTTGTGGCCTCTCCCGTTGTGGAGCACAGGCTCCGGACACTCAGGCTCAGCGGCCATGGCTCATGGTCCTAGCCGCTCCGTGGCACGTGGGATCCTCCCGGACCGGGGCACAAACCCGTGTCCCCTGCATCGGCAGGCGGACTCCCAACCACTGCGCCACCAGGGAAGCCCCAGAATGCCATGTTTTTATAATTGTTTGGATGAAAGCTTACCCATTAGACTGGAAAGCATGGACTGTATCATTTATTTTTTGTATCCCTTATTTATTTTGTATACAATACAAATATTTTGAATTTAATTATTTTGCATACCTTATTTTTTTAACATAATGTCTGGTTCATCATGAAATATTTAACACATGTTTTTTAACTGAATGGCTTAATAGATCCAAAACAACTGGTGGAGAAAATAAAATTTTAGTTAAACCTGGGTTATGCATGTGTTGGATTATACGTTTTAAAATTACAGTGTTTACCAACTGGATCATGTATAGTAGAATCAGATGTTTGTTGATGAAGTATTTGATTGAACTTCCAGGGGCACTGTGGCTATGTCAACCCTCCAAATGATAGAGCCATAATGGAATATTTTTCAACACGTCAGTTTGATCTAATCGGCTACACTATCTACATGGCAGCAGAATGGACATAGACCCAGAAGTATCAGTCTCTCTGTAGGCATCACCAGAGTGACAGAACACAGCTGATTCTTTTCACTGAAAGAGACGGGCAGAACCATTCACTAACGTCCCTGCTCCTAAGTATAAGGTCACTTGAAACAGGCAGATCAGCTGTACACACACATATTACTTGGGCCTAGGGGGTAATCTGAACTTCTCCTATAGGCAAATGCTTGTCTTTTCTGTGTCTAGTAACTAGGGAGGATGTAACATTTTAAGAAAAGTGAGACAAAGTTAATGATTGTGGTGTGGATACTACAAATAACAAGAATCAGTGAAAATATTATTTAAATCCTTGGTTTTTTGGTTTTTTTTTTTTTTTTGCAGTACGCAGGCCTCTCACTGTTGTGGCCTCTCCCGTTGCGGAGCACAGGCTCCGGACTCACAGGCTCAGCGGCCATGGCTCACGAGCCCAGCCGCTCTGAGGCACGTGGGATCTTCCCGGATCGGGGCAGGAACAGGTGTCCCCTGCATTGGCAGGCAGACTCTTAACCACTGCGCCACCAGGGAAGCCCCAATCCTTGGTATTTTTTAATGCATTTGTATCATCACTGTTTGAAATGCTAACTTAACTATTTAGATGTAAAGAAGCCATAATTCATGCTTCCATCTTTCAGATAATTACCCATTAAACATGTGATATTTCAGAATGATACTGCTCAGCAGAAGAGTATCAAAGGCTTTCCTAAAATTTTGGCATGATAACACTTGTCCTGAGAAGTGATATTTAATGAGATCTCTTACCACTTTGCCATTTATCAAAGTAAAGATCATAGAACTAGAAAGGACCCTAAAAGCTCCTTATCTTCAGGCACTATGCAAACTTTATAAGGTGAAGTAACTAAAGCCCAGAAAAGTTGATACTTGTTCCATATGTTAAAATGTATAAGTGGTAGAAAGAAAAGATGGACTAGAATATATGTGTGTATGTGTTGTAAATGTTTATTATTATTATTAAAACTATTTGCATCCCTCTTGTCCAAGATTAAGTGGCTAATGAAGAAAAGACACTGGGTTACTCTGTATTTTTCCCTACTCTCATGCCTAGTAGTAACTTTTCAACTATCCCCAGGACATTTGGATTTCATAAGAGGCAAAAAGCTTAGCTCAATTTAAATTTCAGACCAAACAACACCACTGAAATAATTTTGCTATCAACATCTCAATACTGATTCAACATATTGCGGTTCTTCCAAGGTCATATTTCTGTACCTCATTGGAATAATATGTGTAGGAATCCATCATTCTCATTATCATATAAGCAAGGCACTCTGCTCATAACCTTTCTTCTTCTATGTGTTCAATAAAGCCAAAGAACTAAGCCTAGCATTCTGAACAAATAAAACTAAATAAGCACACGAATCAAGCTTGTCTACTTAATAGTGCAGTTGGGTAGCTTACCTAAAGTTCTCTTTCGGTGGCTAATCTTCAAAAAATGTCCCTCTGCCTAAGAGCTCATGATTTAGGCAATGAGTCATGGCAATCTGAACTAATTTATAGAAAATGATACCAATATTCGCAAATAGGTTTTTCTCTTGCCACCCCCATCACTCAAACCAGTCTAGTTTACATCGTACATATTAAAATTTTAGATGACCATAAAGGAAATTCTTGCTCTGAGTCTGGGTTATCAATAGGTACCTAATGCAAACTGACTTTGCTTTGTAAATATATAGAGCCATCAATAATTCCTCTGCCACTCACATAGATGTAACTTAGGAATCCTCTTCATTTCTCAAAATTCAATCTGTGTTGAATAGCATCAAATTTCCTGAGTGCCAAATTATTGAATTATCTAACAGTTCTTATTTTCTAACTATTAACATCTTTTAGCATTAGATGCTACAGTAAAGTCACAGGACTTTCTTTTATCTTTCAACCTTTTATGCTAAAATGAGTCATTTCAGGAAACCTAAGTCCCTACCCTAATTATATTATAAATCCAAGTCTAATTAACCATTGCACCTTAAAATAAGCATAAGTTTTAATCAGGATTAATAGCCATAAAAGAATACATTTATGCAATAGATGATGAATATCCCATTGTATACAGAGATATTAGTAATTTCTGATACAGAGGCCTACAAGGGTACATTAGGAACATTGAAAGATCTCCCTTAAACAGACGACTCATGCCAAATGCATATTCCTGGCTTGCAAACTTTCAGTTCAATATGATCTAACATATTTTTATGTGCTTAGTCTGCATGACATAAATAACCACATGCTGATATCCACCTTGTAATTACATGAGAACTTGAGCCCCCTATGGAAACTATAAGTTGATTACTATCAACTATACCATAACTGAGATTAGATTTCTTCTAATTTCTTCTCAAATGGGGGAGAAAAGTTCCCAGATTTATGGTCCTCAGGAGCCTTGCTCCTTTTGTGCAATGTCTTTCTTGATTAGCTTAGCAAAATGAACACAGTGACATATACAAAATGCAGTCAAATTACTAACTTGTTCCTTGTGTAGTACTTAAGGCAATCTCCAAAATTCCCTGTAGCAATTAACGAGTACAAGTATAAAAGAAAGGGATGGAGGAAGGGAAAATGAATTAAAATCATAATTAATATTAAAGTTAATTTCTATCTTGTATCTGTTCACATGCCTTAATATAATATATGACTGAGGAATTAATACAAGTTCATCAAATGTTAAAAGTTCTTATGAAATAATTTTATCTGTGCTGGCTAAGGTTACATTTGGTAAATTATGCCAAATATTACAATACTCTCTTGATATTTTTCTGAGGAGAGTTGGAAAAAATTGCTGAGCAAAAAATTTAAATTACTTCTATTCATGACAGGATTTTCATTATATGAAACGAGTTTCCAAATTGTCAGTTATTTTCCTTCTAATCATTCTGGACTGAAGATCATCTAACGTGAAAGCTAAACTTTATTTAAGTCCAAAATGATTCAGAACCATAGTAACTAAAGCTTCACAACTACTAATTGAGACTTGGAATCTTCCAAATAAAAAACCTTTCATCAAAAGTTTCTAAAATGATTTTATACATGCTCTATAATCCATATATAGAATCGCTTCATTCATTATGATGTGAAAAAAAATGTGAGGTGAAGACTAGAGGCTATTAGTATTTTGGATATTTTGCTCGTAAGTTGTGGCAAAATTCTCTTTTATCCTTGTGATCCAAAATTGTCATATAAAATTAAATTTTACTTGAATATTGAAACTAATCATTCACACTATTTTAGGGAATCATTCACTTCTAGTTATGAAAGGCTACACCCCTGGATGGTGAAGTGAAAGAATAGAAAAAGCACACAATGTTAAGAAACCTTATGCCAAATGAATTATATTGTTGTCTGATGTTTTTTTCCATGGTAAACTTGAATATGAAAAAGAATGCAGAGATATATCCCTCCTGTAGAGAAGATTATGAGGCTCAGTTAATTGCATATTAAAGTCAAGTTATTAGAGGGTAATGTCTTGCTTCTATTGTGTCAGTACATTTCTCAAAGCAGGGATCCTTAGATATGAAGGATCCCTCCAACTTTCAAGCCTCTCAGTTGCTTTAGCGTCTTAATTCCAATTAACCTCATTCTACCTCAGTCACCACTTCCAGCCACACCTTAGATCTTGTTATCTCCTGGAACTCACCAATTCTTGAAATATATAAAATATCACATTCTTAATAGCTACAGTGCCTTATTCTTCTAACTTGCTCAATTGTGTACTCCTGCTTTTCTCCAACCACATAGCTAGTTGCTTTTCTTCCTTAGCCAGCTTAGATCCCATCGGACATCACATTAAGCAGTCTCAGCCTAAATCCCAATATTCCTTTTACAACAGTTCTAACGTGTCATCTGACTGGCAAAACAGCAACCATGGATCCATCTCTGTCTCCAGGGCTATACCTGGTTGCTGGAGAAAAATAAGCAATTATGAAAATCAGTGGCATTATAAATGCATGGTCTTCAACTTCGAGTGAAGTCTCATTGATATCTGATAAAATATCATTCTTACACTACATAAACCTCTCTTCCAGTCTCCATAGTAGCTATTTCAAACCTTCTGCATTTTTCTCATATCTCTAATGTCACCATATCTTCCCTACTCTTCGCAAAAGACCTTACCTCCTGCTTTCCAGTAGAAGTTAGAAGATACCAAACAGTAGGAAGTAGCAGGAAAGTAGTAAAAAGTAGCTTGAAAGTAGCAGAGTGACTTTTCTAAACTATAGTCATGATATATCAACCCACGTCCTGTCCAAGCCTCACCGGAGGACCACATAAATGTCACGCTGCTCACCCTTTGTCAGGGTAAGGGCTGCACCATCTAATATCTGTAGTACTGCCTTGACCTATTTACTTGTCACTCAGCTGAACATCTACTTAAAAAGAATCAAAAACTAAAAATATTTTCTAATAAAATGGATATTTATAAACTAATAGACTCACTGTGAATGTAAGAAATACATATATATCAGTAAAACAGAACTAAATTGAACTAAATTTTTTTAAAAACTGAGTGATTAGAAGCATTGCATAGAAAAATACTTGCCAAAAAGATGGGTAACAATTGACCAAAAAAAGAATAGACAAAAATTGACTATAGGCATACCTTAGATATATTGCAGGTTTGGCGCCAGACCACCACAATAAAGTGAATATCTCAATAAAGCAAGTCACATGAATTTTTGGTTTCCCAGTGCATATAAAAGTTATGTTTACACTATACTTTAGTCTATTAAGTGTGCAATAGCATTATGTCTAAAAAAACAATGTACACCTTAATTAAGAAATACTTTATAGCTAAAAAATGCTAACCATCATCTGAGACTTCAATGAGCCAATCCTTTTGCTGGTGGAGGGTCTTGCCTCGATGTTGATGGCTGCTGACTGATCAGGGTGGTGGTTGCTGAAGGCTGGGGTGGCTGTGACAATTTCTTAAAATAAGACAACAACGAAGTTTGTCACATGGATTGACTCCTTTCATGAACGATTTCTCTGTAGCATAGAATTTGGTTTCACAGCACTTTATCCACAGTAGAACTTCTTTCAAAATTGGAGTCAGTCCTCTCAAACTCTGCCACTGCTTTATCAACTAAGTTCATGTCATATTCTAAATCCTTTGTTGTCAACAATCTTCACAGCTTCTTCACCAGGAGTTGTTCCATCTCAAGAAACCACTTTATTTGCTCATCCATAAGAAGCAACTCCTCATCCATTAAAGCTCTATCATGAGATTGCAGCAATTCAGTCACAGCTTCAGGCTCCACTTCTATTCTAGTTCTCTCGCTATTTCCACCACATCTGCAGTTACTTCCTCCACTGAAGTCTTGAACCCCTCCAAGTCATCCATGAGGGTTGGAATCAACTTCTTCCAAACTCCTGTGAACACTGATATTTTGACCTCTTCCCATGAATCACAAATGTTCTTAATGGCATCTATCAATAGAATGGTGAATTCTTTCCACAAGGTTTTCAATTGACTTTGCCCAGATCCATCCAAGGATACTATCTATGGCAGCTATAGCCTTACAAAACGTATTTCTTAGGTCATAAGACTTGAAAGTTGAAATTACTTCTTGATTCATGGGCTTCAGAATGGATGTTGTGTTTGAAGCATGAAAACAACATTAATCTCATTGTACATCTTCACACCAGAGCTCTTGCATGACCAGGTGCATTGTCAATGAGCACTAATATTTTGAAAGGAATCTTTTTTTTCTGGGCAGCAGATCTCAACAGTTGGCTGAAACTATTCAGTAAACCATGCAGTAAACAGATGTGTTATCATCCAGGCTTTACTGTTCCATTTATAGAGCACAGACAGACTAGATTTCTCATTATTCTTAAGGGCACTAGGATTTTCAGAGTGGTAAGTGAACACTGGCTTCAACTTAAAGTCACCAGCTGCATTAAGCCCCTAACAAGACAGTCAGCCTGCCCTCTGAAGCTTGAAGTCAGGCACTGACCTCTCTCTCACTATGAAAGTCCTATCTGGCATGTTCTTCCAATAGAAGACTGTTTTGTCTACATTGAAAATCTGTTGTATAGTAGAGCCACCTTCATTAATTATCTTAGCTAGATCTTCTGGAAAACTTGCTGCATCTTCTACATCAGCACTTGCTGCTTCAGCTGGAACTTTTATGTTATGGAAATGGCTTCATTCTTTAAACCTCACGAACCAACCTCTGCCAGCTTCAAACTTTTCTTCTATAGCTTCCTCACCTCTCTCAGCCTTCACAGAACTGAAGAGTGAGCTTTGCTCTGGATTAGGCTTTGGTTTAAGGAAATGCTGCAGATGGTCTGGTCTTCTATAGAGACACTAAAACTTTCTCCATATCTGCAATAAGGCTGTTTTGCTTCTTCTTTTTTTTTTTTTAATCAGTGTATTCACTGGAGTGGCACTTTTAATTTCCTTCAAGAACTTTTCCATTACAATCACAACTTGGCTAACCATTTGGCACAAGATGCCTAGCTTTCAGCCTGTCTCAGCTTCAACATGCATTCCTCATTAAGCTTAATCATTTCTAGCTTTTGATTTAGAGAGTTGTGTGACTCTTTCTTTCACTTGAATACTTAGAGACCATTGTAGGGCTATCAACTGACCTAATTTCAATATTGTTGTGTCTCAGGGAATAGAAAGGTCCCAGGAGAAGGAGAGAGAGACAGGTGAATGGCCAGCTGGTAGAACAGTCAGAACACATAAAATTATTAAGTTCACCATCTTATATGGCAGGATTTGCAGAGCCCAGAAACAATTACAAGAGTAACATTAAAGATCACTGATCACATATGACCACAACAAATATAATAATAATGAAAAAGCTTAAAATATCGTGAGAATTACCAAATGTGACACAGAGACACAAAACGAGCAAATGCTGTGTGTCAGAAAAATGGCACTGATAGCCTTGCTGTATGCAGGGTTGCCACAAACCTTCAATTTGCAAAAAAAAAAAACCCAATAAAAACCAATATCTGTGAAATGCAATAAAGCAAAGTGCAATAAAAAAGTATGCCTGTATATGAAATAAGAAAAATAATAATTACTAAATTTGAGGATAAAAAAACATAGTGAAACTAAAATATGAGACAGCACTAACATTTAATAAGGCATAGGGTTAATCAAGGTTAAAGTAGTTTAAAGTTCACTCTATTTAGGGACAAGAGTAGAGATGTTGATTAAAGTTTATTCTTTTCTAACTATTCATAATGATAATTTAAGGGTAATCATTAAAATAGTATAAATTTAATGTTTAACTTCCAAATCAATAGATTGTGGAATATGTGGAAAAAGGAAACTCAATAATTCAAATAAAAGGAGAAAAAGCAGAAAAAAATCAAAGAAAAAAAAAACATGGTAAATAGAAAACACAAAATATTATGGTAAAAATATATACAAATATATCAGTAATGTAAGAAATGCCTATGTATTAAACTTACCACTCAAAAAACAAATTATTAGAATATATTTAAAATAAATCTGCAACGTTGATGGCAGGAATGTAAAATGGTATAACCACACTGGAAAAGAGTTTAACATTTTATTCTAAATTTAAATATACCCTTACCATGTGATTCTGCAATTACACCCCTAAGTATTTACCTAAGGGAAATGAAAACACATATTCATAAGAAGACTTGTACATAAATGTTCATATCAACTTCATTCATAGTAGTTGAAAACTGGAAAAAAAACAACAAATGTCCATCAACAGGTGAATAGGTTAATAAAGTGGGATATATTCATACAATGGGATAGCGCTATTTGTAAAAACTCATTGAACTATACCCTCAAAATGAGTGCATGAAATTTAATATATGTAAATTTATTACAATAATTTTTTATCCATTCACATTGTTCTGACCACCTTCTATGTACCCCATTGGTAAAGATGGGATTCCCCCACGCTGAATAGTATAAGATGGCTGAACACATGCCGCCAACCCTGGAGACAGATGAGACTGACAGCAGTTCATTAGTCACAAACACAGCCTGTAAGAAGAGAACACTGCACACTATTCAGAGTTACATGGGGGTTGGACTCAGGAGAAGAAAGAACTGGCAGGGGTGTGGTATGCCCTCCCACTTTAGAAACAAGGAGTGAGATGCCCCCTGCACAAATGGACAACTATAGACCTCAAGAGGAAACAATGGCAATCCCTAGGGAAGGAGGAGATGATTTCCAAAGTAACCATACTATAGTATTCAAAATGTCCAGTTTATAGCAATAAATGCCTACATTAAGAAAAGGTAAAGAGCTCAAATAAACAACCTAACTTTACAGCTCAAGGAACTAGAAAAATAAGAACAAAAATAAGTCCAAAGTTAATGGAAGGAAGGAAATAACAGAGATCAGAGAGGAAATAAATGAAATAGAGCCCGAAAAGAGAATAGATCACTGAAACTAAGAACTGGTTCTTTGAAAAAATAAACAAAACATATGAATCTTTAGCCAGACTCATCAGGAGAAAAAGAGAGGATGCATATAAATAAAATCAGAAATGAAAGGGGAGACAAAATAACTGATAGCACAGAAATACAAAGGATCATAAGAGACTAACAAATTGGACAACCTAGAAAAAATGGAAAAAATTTCAAGAAACATACAAACTACCAAGACTGAATCATGAAGAAATACAGAATCTGAACAGACAAATTACTAGTAAGGAGATTGAATCAGTAATCAAAAACCTCCAAACAAAGAAAAGTCCAGGACCACATGACTTCACTGGTGAATTCTACCAAACATTTAAAGAATTAATACCAATCCTTCTCAAACTCTTCCAAAAAATTAAAGAGAAGGGAACATTTCCAAACTCATTTTATGAGACCCAAAGTATCCTGATACAAAAACCAGACAAAGAGACCACAAGAAAAGAAAAATACAGGCCAATATCCCTGATGAACACAAATGTAAAAGTCCTCAACAAAATAGTAGCAAACCAAATCAAACAATACATTAAAAGGATCATACATCATGATCAAGTGGGACTTATTCCAGGGATGTAAGGATGGTTCAACATCTGCAAATCAATGAATGTGATACACCACATTAACAAAATTAAGTGTAAAAACCATATGATCATCTAAATAGACTCAGAAAAACCGTCTGACAAACTTCAACATCTATTTATGATAAAAATTCTCAACAAAGTGAGTATAGATGGAACATACCACAATATAATAAAAGCCCTATATGACAAGCCCAAAGATAATATCATAAGCAATGGCAAAAAACTGAAAGCTTTTCCTCTACGATCAGGAAAAACACAAGGATGCCCACTCTCATCACTTCTATTCAACATAGCACTGGAAATTCTAGCCAAGGCAATCAGGAGAGAAAAATAAACAAAAGGCATCCAAACTGGAAAGGAAAAATTAAAACTGTCTCTATTCGCAGATGACATGATATACTATATAGGAAACCATAAAGATTCCACCCAAAAAATGTTAGCTCTAATAAATGAACACAGTAAATTTGTAGAAAATAAAATCAATCTTAAAAAATCTGTTGTGTGACTTATATTTTAATAACAAGCTATTAGAAAGAGAAATTAAGGGAAAAAACACAATTACAAATGCACAATAAAGAATAAAATACCTGGGAGGACCTTCAAGATGGCAGAGGAGAAAGACGTGGAGATCACCTTCCTCCCAAAAAAATACATCTACATGTGGAAGAACTCCTAAGAACACTGACTGAATGCTGGCAGAAGACCTCAGACGTCCCAAAAGGCAAGAAACTCCCCATGAACCTGGCCATATGGCTGACAGGGTCTTGGTGCTACAGCCAGGTGTCAGGCCTGAGCCTCTGAGGTGGGAGAGCCAAGTTCAGGACACTGGTCCACCAGAGACCTCCTGGCCTCACGTAATAGCAATCGGCAAGAGCTCACCCAGAGATCTCCATCTCAATGCTAAGACCCAGCTCCACTCAACGCCCAGCAAGCTCTAGTGCTGGACACCCGATACCAAACAACTAGCAAGCCAGGAAAACAAACCCAACCATTAGCAGAGAGGTTGCCTAAAATTATAATAAGTTCACAGACACCCCAAAACACACCACCGGATGCAGTCCTGCCCACCAGAAAGACAAGATCCAACCTCATCTATCAGAACACAGACAGCAGTCCCCTCCACCAGGAAGCCTACACAACCCAAATAACCAAACTTACCCACTGGGGGCAGACACCAAAAACAACAGGAACTATGAACATGCAACCTGCAAAAAGGAGACACCAAACAGAGTAACTTAAGCAAAATGAGAAGACAGAGAAATATGCAGCAGATGAAGGAGCAAGGTAAAAAACCACCAGACCAAACAAATGAAGAGGAAATAGGCAGTCGACCTGAAAAACAATTCAGAGTAATGATAGTAAAGATGATCCAAAATCTTGGAAACAGAATGGAGAAAATACAAGAAACATTTAACAAGGATCTAGAAGAACTAAAGAGCAAACAAACAACACAATAAATGAAATTAAAAATTCTCTAGAAGGAATCAATAGCAGAATAACTGAAGCAGAAGAATGGATAAGTAACCTGGAAGATAAAACAGTGGAAATAACTACCACAGAGTAGAATAAAGAAAAAGGAATGAAAAGAATTGAGGTCAGTCTCAGAGACTTCTGGGACAATGTTAAACTCACCAACATTCGAATTATAGGGGTCTCAGAAGAAGAAGAGAAAAAAAAAAGGGACTGAGAAAATATTTGAAGAGATTATAGTTGAAAACTTCCCTAATAAGGGAAAGGAAATAGACAATCAAGTCCAGGAAGTGCAGACAGTTGCATACAGGATAAATCCAAGGAGAAACATGTCAAGACACATGGTAATAAAACTATCAAAAATTAAATACAAAGAAAAAATATTAAAAAGCAGCAAGGGAAAAGCAACAAATAATATACAAGGGAATCCCCATAAGGTTAACAACTGATCTTTCAGCAGAAACTCTGCAAGCCAGAAGGGAGTAGTGGACTTATCTAAAGTGACAAAAGAGAAAAACCTACAACCAAGATTACTCCACCCAGAGAGGATCTCGTGCAGATTCAACAGAGAAATTAAAATCTTTACAGACAAGCAAGAGCAAAGAGAATTCACCACCACCAAACCAGCTTTACAACAAATGCTAAAGGAACCTCTCTAGGCAGGAAACACAAGAGTAGGAAAAGACCTACAATAACAAACCCAAAACAATTAAGAAAATGGTAATAGGAACATACATATCGATAATTACCTTAAATGTAAATGGATTAAATGCTCCAACCAAAAGACAGACTGTCTGAATGGATACAAAAACAAGACCTGTATATATGCTGTCTACAAGAGATGCTCTTCAGACCTAGGGATCCATACAGACTGAAAGTGAGGGGATGGAAAAAGATATACCATGCAAATGGAAATCAAAAGAAAGATCGAGTAGCAATACTCATATCAGAAAATGCAGACTTTAAAATAAAGACTATTACAAGAGACAGAGAAGGAAAATACATAATGATCAAGGGATCAATCCAAGAAGAAGATATAACAATTGTAAATATTTATTCACCCAACATAGGAGAACCTCAATACATAAGGCAAATGCTAACAGCCATAAAAGGGGAAATCAACAGTAACACAATCAGAGTAGCAGACTTTAACACCAAACTTTCACCAATGGACAGATCTTCCAAAAGGAGAATAAATAAGGAAATACAAGCTTTAAATGATACATTAAACAAGATGGATTTAATTGATATTTATAGGACATTCCATGCAAAAACAACACACTTTCTTAAGTGATCATGGAACATGCTCCAGCATACATCATATCTTGGGTCACAAATCAAGCCTTTGTAAATTTAAGAAAATTGAAATTGTATCAAATATCTTTTCTGACAACAATGCTATGAGACTAGATATCAATTACAGGAATAAATCTGTAAAATATACAAACACATGGAGGCTAAACAATATACTACTAAATAACCAAGAGATCACTGAAGAAATCAAAGAGCAAATCAAAAAGTACCTACAAACAAATGACAATGAAAACACGATGACACAAAACCTATGGGATGCAGCAAAAGCAATTCTAAGAGGGAAGTTTACAGCAATACAATCCTACCTCAAGAAATAAGAAACATCTCAAATAAATAAACTAACCTTACACCTAAAGCAATTAGAGAAAGAAGAACAAAAAACCCACAAAGTTAGCAGAATGAAAGAAATCATAAAGATCAGATCAGAAATAAATGAAAAAGAAATGAAGGAAACAATAGCAAAGATCAATAAAACTAAAAGCTCATTCTTTGAGAAGATAAAAATAATTGATAAACCATTAGCCAGATTTATGAAGAAAAAAAGGGCGAACTCAAATCAACAGAATTAGAGATGAAGAAGAACTAACAACTGACACAGCAGAAGTACAAAAGATCATGAGAGATTAATACAGGTAATCTATATGCCAATAAAATGGACAACATGGAAGAAATGGACAAATCCTTAGAAAAGAACAATCTTCCAAGACTGAACCAGGAAGAAATAGAAAATATAAACAGACCAATCACAAGCACTGATATTGAAATGGTGATTAAAAACCTTCTAACAAACAAAAGCCCAGGACCAAATGGCTTCACAGGCGAATTCTATCAAACATTTAGAGAAGAGCTAACAACTATTCTTCTCAAACTCTTCCAAAATATAGCAGAGGGAGGAACACTCCCAAACACATTCTACGAGGCCACCATCACCCTGATACCAAAACCAGACAAAGATGTCGCAAAAAAGAAAACTACCATCCAATATCACCAATGAAAATAGATGCAAAAATCCTCAACAAAATACTAGCAAACAGAATACAAAAGCACATTAAATGGATCACCACCATGATCAAGTGGGGTTTATCTCAGGAATGCAAGGATTCTTCAATATACACAAATCAATCAATGTGATACACCATATTAACAAATTGAAGAATAAAAAGGATATGATAATCTCAATAGATGTAGAAAATGCTTTTGACAAAATTCAACACTGATTTATGATAAAAACTCTCCAGAAAGTAGGCATAGAGAGAACTTACCTCAACATATAAAGGCCATATATGACAAACCCACAGCAAACATCAGTCTCAATGGTGAATAAAAAAACATTTCCACTAGTATCAGGAGCAAGACAAGGTTGCCCACTCTCATCACTATTATTCAACATAGTTTTGGAAGTTTTAGCCACAGCAATCAGAGAAGAAAAAGAAATAAAAGAAATCCAAATTTGAAAAGAAGTAAAACTGTCACTGCTTGCAGATGACAAGTTACTCGAAATAGAGAATCCTAAAGATACTACCAGTAAACTACTAGAGCTAATCAGTGAATTTGGTAAAGTAGCAGGATACAAAATTAATGCACAGAAATCTCTTTCATTCCTATACCCTAGTGATGAAAAATGTGAAAGAGAAATTAATGAAACACTCCCATTTTACACTGCAACAAAAAGAATAAAATACCTAGGAATAAACCTACCTATGTAGACAAAAGACATGTATGCAGAAAACTATAAGACACTGATGAAAGAAATTAAAGATGATACAAACAGATGGAGAGATATACCATGTTCTTGGAGTGGAAGAATCAACATTGTGAAAATGACTCTACTACCCAAAGCAATCTACAGATTCAATGCAATCCCTATCAAACTACCAATGGCATTTTTCACAGAATTAGAATAAAAAATTTCACAATTTGTATGGATACCCAGAACATCCTCAATAGCCAAAGCAATCTTGAGAAAGAAAAACAGAGCTGGAGGAATCAGGCTCCCTGATTTTAGACTATACTACAAAATCTACAGTAATCAAGACAGTATGGTACTACCTAAAAAACAGAAATATAGATAAATGGAACAGGATAGAAATTCCAGAGATATACCCATGCACATATGGTCACCTTATCTTTGATAAAGGAGGCAAGAGTATACAATGGAGAAAAGAGAGCCTCTTCAATAAGTGGTGCCGGGAAAACTGGACAGCTATATGTAAGAGAATGAAATTAGAACACTCCCTAACACCATACACAAGAATAAACTCAAAATGCACTAAAGGCTTAAATGTAAGGCCAGACACTATAAAACTCTTCGAGGAAAACACAGGCAGAACCCTCTATGACATAAATCACAGCAAGATCCTTTTTGACCCACCTTCTAGAGAAATGGAAATAAAAACAAATGGGACCTAATGAAACTCAAAAGCTTTTGCACAGCAAAGGAAACCATAAACAAGACCATAAGACAACCCTCAGAGTGGGAGAAAATATTTGCAAATGAAGTAATTGACAAAGGATTGATTAATCTCCAAAATATACAAGCAGCTCATGAAGCTCAATATCAAAAAAAACGAACAACCCAATCTGAAAATGGGCTGAAGATGTAAACAGACATTTCTCCAAAGAAGATATACAGATTTCTAACAAACACATGAAAGGATGCTCAACATCACTAATCATTAGAGAAATGCAAATCAAAACTACAATGAGGTATTACCTCATACTGGTCAGAATGGCCATCATCAAAAAGTCTACAAACAGGGCTTCCCTGGTGGCGCAGTGGTTGAGAGTCCACCTGCCGATGCAGGGGACGCGGGTTCATGCCCCAGTCCGGGAAGATCCCACATGCCATGGATCGGCTGGGCCAGTGAGCCATGGCCGCTGAGCCAGCGCGTCTGGAGCCTGTGCTCTACAACACGAGAGCCCACAACAGTGAGAGGCCCGCGTACCGCAAAAAAAAAAAAAAGGGAACCCTCTTTTACTGTTGGTGGGAATGTAAATTGATACAGCCACTATGGAGAACAGTATGAATGTTCCTTAGAAAAACTAAAAATAGAGCTATCATATGACCCAGCAATCCTACTACAGGGCATATACCCTGAGAAAACCATAATTCGAAAAGAGTCATGTACCACAATAATCATTGCAGCAGTATTTACAATAGCCAGTACATGGAAACAACCTAAGTGTCCACTAACAGATGAATGGATAAAGAAGATGTGACACATATATACAATGGAATATTATTCAGCCATAAAAAGAAATGAAATTGCATTATTTGTAGTCAAGTGGATGGACCTAGAGTCTATCATACAGAGTAAAGTAAGTCAGAAAGAGAAAAACAAATACCATATGCTAACACATATATATGGAATCTAAAAAAAAGAAAAATGGTTCTGTTGAACCTACAGGCAGGATAGGAATAAAGACGTAGACATAGAGAATGGACTTGAGGACACGGGCAGGGGAAGGGTAACCTGGGAAGAAGTGAGAGAGTGGCATTGACATATATACACTACCAAATGTAAAATAGATTGCTAGTGGGAAGCAGCCGCATAGCACAAGGAGACTAGCTCGGTGCTTTGTGACCACGTAGTGGGGTGGGATAAGGAGGGTAGGAGGAAGACACAAGAGGGAGTGGATATGGGGATATATGTATATGTATAGCTGATTCACTTTGTTATACAGTAGAAACTAACACAAAAATATAATACAATTATACTCCAATAAACATGTTAAAAATACATATATATATATATATATATATATGTATAACTAAATATTAAATAAATACTAAATGAGAAAATTTGGGCAAGGAGAAAAGAGCCACATATCTGGCTATAAGGTTTCATGCAAACAAAGCAAATTGAACATTAGGATTCCCATTCAATTAAATGCCCATGAGATAATAAAAGAATTATTTTCTGCTCAAAAAAAAGAAGAATAGAATACTTAGGTACAAATTTACCCAAAGAAGTAAAAGAACTGTATGCTGAAAGCCATAAGAAATTAATGAAGGAAATTAAAGAAGACACAAAAAATGGAAAGATATTCCAAGCTCATACATTGCAAGAGTTAATATTGTTAAAATGATCATACTGCCCAATCCATCTACAGATTCAATGCAATCCCTATCAAAATTACAATGGCATTTATCACAGAAATAGAACAAAAAAATTTTAAATTTGTATGTAACCATAAAATACCCCAAATAGCTAAAGCAATCTTGAGAAAGAAGTACAAAATGGGAGGCAGTACACTTTCTGATTTCAAACTACATTACAAAGCTATAGTAATCAAACAGTATGTTATTAGCATAAAAGCATACACATATATCAATGGAACAGAGTAGAGAGGCCAGAAATAAACCCACGCATATGTGGTCAATTAAGTTACAACAAAGGAGGAGCCAAGAATATAAAATGGGAAAAGGGCAGTCTCTTCAATAAATGGTGTTGGAAAAATCAAATAGCCACATGCAAAAGAATGAAACTGGTCCCCTATACTACACACAAAAATCAACTCAAAATGGATTAAAGACTTGAATGTAAGACCTGAAACCATAAAACTCCTAGAAGAAAACATAGGGGGTAAGTTCCTTGACATCAGTCTTGGCAATGATTTTTTGGACTTGACACCAAAAGCAAAGGCAACAAAAGAAAAATAAACAAGTGGGACTACATAAAAATTTAAAAGCTTCTGTACGGCAAAGGAAGCAATCAACAAAATGAAAATGCAACGTACCAAATGGGAGGAAATATTTTCAAATCATATGTCTAATAAAGGGTTAATATCTAAATAAAGAACTAACACAACTCAATAGATAAACAAACAATCAGATTTAAAAATGGGCAGAGGATCTGCATAGACATATTTCCAAAGAAGGCATACAAATGGCCAACGGGCACATGAAAAGTTGCTCAACATCACTGATCATCAGGGAAATGCAAATCAAAATCACAATGAGATACCATCCCACATCTGTTACAATGGCTATCATCAAAGACAAGAAATAACAAGTGTTGGGTAGGACATGAAGGGGAGGCAACCCTGATGCAATGTTGGTAGACATGTAAATTGGTGCAGAAACTATGGGAAACAGTATGAAGGTTGCTCAAAAAATTAAAAATAGAACTACCATATGATCCAGCAATTCCACCTCTGGGTATTTACCCAAAGAAACTAAATCATTATGTTGAAGAACCCATGTTCACTGCAGCATTATTTATAATACTCAAGACATGGAAACAACTTAAGTGTCTATTAATGAATAAATGGTTAAAGAAAATGTGATATATAATGATATACAATGGAATACCTTTCAGTCATTAAAAAAAAAAGAAGGAAACCCTGCTATTGGCAACAACAACAACATGGATGGATCTTGAGGGCATTATGCTAAGTGAAAGAAGTCAGACAAAGACAAATACCATGATATCATGGTACCACGGTATGATATCATTTATATGTGGAATCTAAAATAAAAAAGAACTCATAGATACAGAGAACAGATTGGTGGTTTCCAGGGATGGGGGTAAAGGGTGGGCAAAATGGGTGTAGATAGTTAAAAAGTACAAACTTCTAGTTTTAAAATAAATAAGTCCTGGGGATGTAATGTACAGCATGGTTGTTAGGGTTAACAATACTGTATTGTATATTTGAAAGTTTCTAAGACAGCAGATCTTAAAAGTTCTCATCACAAGAAAAAAATTTTGTAACTATATGTGGTGATGGATGTTAACTAAATTTACTGTGGTAATTATTTCACAATATATACATAGATCAAATGTGTACATCTAAAACTAATACATTATATGTTAAGTATATCTCAATTTAAAAATATTAGTTTTAAAAAACAAACAAACAACAACGACAAAACAAAAAGCCCTCTATATGGCAATCTCAATTTCTGACTCTTACAAATCAGACCCAGTTTCAAATATTTTATCTCAGTTCCCTACATGTACAGACAGTCCATGACTTATGATGGTTTAACCTGGGATTTTTCTACTTTACAATGGTACAAAAGCAATACTCATTCAGTAGAAACCATACTTTGAATTTTTTTTTTTTTTAACATCTTTATTGGAGTATAATTGCTTTACAATGGTGTGTTAGTTTCTGCTTTATAACAAAGTGAATCAGTTATACATACAAATATGTTCCCATATCTCTTCCCTCTTGCGTCTCCCTCCCTCCAACCCTCCCTATCCCACCCCTCTAGTTAGTCAAACCAACGAGCTGATCTCCCTGTGCTATGCGGCTGCTTCCCACTAGCTATCTATTTTACGTTTGGTAGTGTATATATGTCCATGCCACTCTCTCATTTCGTCCCAGCTTACCCTTCCCCCTCCCCATATCCTCAAGTCCATTCTTTAGTAGGTCTGTGTCTTTATTACTGTCTTGCTCCTAGGTTCTTCATGACCTTTTTTTTTTTTTCCCCCCTTAGAGTCCACATATATGTGTTAGCATACAGTATTTCTTTTTCTCTTTCTGATTTACTTCACTCTGTATGACACACTCTAGGTCCATCGACCTCACTACAAATAACTCAATTTTGTTTCTTTTATGGCTGAGTAATATTCCATTGTATATATGTGCCACATCTTCTTTACCCATTCATCTGATGATGGACACTTAGGTTTTTTCCATCTCCGGCCTATTGTAAATAGAGCTGCAATGAACATTTTGGTACATGACTCTTTCTGAATTATGGTTTTCTTAGGGTATATGCCCAGTAGTGGGATTGTTGGGTCCTATGGTAGTTCTATATTTAGTTTTTTAAGAAACCTCCATACTGTTCTCCATAGTGGCTGTATCAATTTACATTCCCACCAACAGTGCAAGAGGGTTCCCTTTTCTCCACACCCTATCCAGCATTTTTTGTTTCTAGATATTTTGATGATGCCCATTCTGACCAGTGTGAGATGATATCTAATTGTAGTGGTGATTTGCATTTCTCTAATGATTAATGATGTTGCAGATTCTTTCATATATTTGTTGGCAATCTGTATATCTTCTTTGGAGAAATGTCTATTTAGGTCTATTTAGGTCTATTTATTGGATTGGGTTGTTTGTTTTTCTGACATTGAACTGCATGAGCTGCTTGTAAATTTTGTATCCATTCAGCCAATCTGTGTCTTTTGGTGGGAGCATTTAGTCCATTTACATTTAAGGTAATTATCGATATGTGTGTTCCCATTCCCATTTTCTTAATTGTTTTGGGTTTGTTATTGTAGGTCTTTTCCTTCTTTTGTGTTTCTTGCCTAGAGAAGTTCCTTTAGCAGTTGTTGTAGAGCTGGTTTGGTGGTGCTGAACTCTCTCAGCTTTTGCTTGTCTCTAAAGGTTTTAATTTCTCCATCAAATCTGAATGAGATCCTTGCTGGGTAGAGTAATCTTGGTTGCAGGTTTTTCTCCTTCAACACTTTCAATATGTCCTGCCACTCCCTTCTGGCTTGCAGAGTTTCTGCTGAAAGATCAGCTGTTAACCTTATGGGGATTCCCTTGTGTGTTATTTGTTGTTTTTCCCTTGCTGCTTTTAATATGTTTTCTTTGTATTTAATTTTTGACAGTTTGAATAATATGTGTCTTGGCGTATTTCTCCTTGGATTTATCCTGTATGGGACTCTCTGTGCTTCCTGGACTTGATTAACTATTTCCTTTCCCATATTAGGGAAGTTTTCAACTATAATCTCTTCAAATATTTTCTCAGTCCCTTTCTTTTTCTCTTCTTCTTCTGGAACCCCTATAATTCGAATGTTGGTACGTTTAATGTTGTCCCAGAGGTCTCTGAGACTGTCCTCAGTTCTTTTCATTCTTTTTTCTTTATTCTGCTCTGCAGTAGTTATTTCCACTATTTTATCTTCCAGGTCACTTATCCGTTCTTCTGCCTCAGTTATTCTGCTATTGATCCCATCTAGAGTACTTTTAATTTCATTTATTGTGTTGTTCATCGTTGCTTGTTTCATCTTTAGTTCTTCTAGGTCCTTGTTAACTGATTCTTGCATTTTGTCCATTCTATTGTTCATTCTATCTCCAAGATTTCGGATCAACCTTACTATCATTATTCTGAATTCTTTTTCAGGTAGACTGCCTATTTCCTCTTCATTTGTTAGGTCTGATGGGTTTTTATCTTGCTCCTTCATCTGTAGTGTGTTTTTCTGTCTTTTCATTTTGCTTATCTTACTGTGTTTGGGGTCTCCTTTTTTGCAGGCTGAAGGTTCGTAGTTCCTGTTGTTTTTTGTGTCTGTCCCCAGTGGCTAAGGTTGGTTCAGTGGGTTGTGTAGGCTTCCTGGTGGAGGGTACTAGTGCCTGTGTTCTGGTGGATGAGGCTAGATCTTGTCTTTCTGGTGTGCAGGTCCACGTCTGGTGGTGTGTTTTGGGGTGTCTGTAGACTTATTATGATTTTGGGCCGCCTCTCTGCTAATGGGTGGGGTTGTGTTCCTGTCTTGCTAGTTGTTTGGCATAGGATGTCCAGCACTGTAGCTTGCTGGTCGTTGAGTGAAGCTGGGTGCTGGCGTTGAGATGGAGATCTCTCGGAAATTTTTGCTGTTTGATATTATGTGCAGCTGGGAGGTCTCTTGTGGATCAGTGTCCTGAAGTTGGCTCTCCCACCTCAGAGGCACAGCACTGACTCCTGGCTGCAGCCCCAAGAGCCTTTCATCCACAGGGCTCCTTAATTTGGGATGATTGGTTGTCTATTCAGGTATTCCACAGATGCAGGGTATATCAAGTTGATTGTGGAGCTTTAATCCGCTGCTTCTGAGGCTGCTGGGAGAGATTTCCCTTTCTCTTCTTTGTTCTCACAGCTCCCAGGGGCTCAGCTTTGGATTTAGCCCCGCCTGTGCGTGTAGGTCGCCGGAGGGCGTCTGTTCTTTGCTCAGACAGGAGGGGGTTAAAGGAGCCGCTGATTCGGAGGCTCTGGCTCACTCAGGCCCGGGGGTAGGGAGGGGCACGGAGTGTGGGGTGGGCCTGCGGCTGCAGAGGCCGGCCAGACGTTGCAGCCTGAGGCGCGCCTGTGCGTTCTCCCGGGGGAGTTGTCCCTGGATCCCGGGACCCCGGCAGTGGCGGGCTGCACAGGCTCCCCGGAAGGGCGCGTGGCCAGTGACCTGTGTTCGCACACAGGCCTCCCGGTGGCGGCAGCAGCGGCCCTAGCCGCTCTGGGCGGCCCTAGCCACGTCCGTCTCTGGGCTCCGCACCCCTAGCCGCGGCTCGCGCCCGTCCCTGGAGCTCTCTCAAGCAGCGTTCTTAATCCCCTCTCCTCGTGCACCAGGAAACAAAGAGGGACGTAAAAGTCTCTTGCCTCTTCGGCAGTTCCAGACTTCTCCCCGGACTCTCTCCCGGCCAGCCGCGGTGCACCAACGCCCCGCAGGCTGTGTTCACGCCGCCAACCTCAGTCCTCTCCCGGCGCTCCGACAAAAGCCGGAGCCTCAGCTCCCAGTCCCGCCCGCCCCGGCGGGCGAGCAGACAAGCCTCTCGGCTGGCGAGTTCCGGTCGGCCCGATCCTCTGCGCTGGAATCTGTCCGCTTTGCCCTCCGCACCCCTGTTGCTGTGCTCTCCTCCGCGGCTCCCAAGCTCCCCCACTCCGCCTCCCGAAGTCTCCACCCGCGAAGGGGCTTCCTAGTGTGTGGACACTTTTCCTCCTTCACAGCTCTCTCCCGCTGGTGCAGGACGCGTCCCTATCCTTTTGTCTCTGTTTAGTTTTTTCTTTTGCCCTACCCAGGTACGTGGGGGGTTTCTTGCCTTTTGGGAGGTCTGAGGTCTTCTGCCAGCGTTCAGTAGATGCTCTGTAGGAGTTGTTCCACGCGTAGATGTATTTCTGGTGTATCTGTGGGGAGGAACGTGATCTCCGCGTCCATACTTTGAATTTTGATCTTTTCCCAGGCTAGCGATATGCAGTACCATACTCTTGTGATGCTGGGCTGCAGCAGTGACTCACAGCTCCCCGTCAGCCCTGTGACCACAAGGGGAAACAACCAATACACTACAACCATCTGTACCCATAAAACCATTCTCTTTTTCACTTTCAGTACAGTATTCAATAAATTACATGAGATATTCAACACTTTATGTAAAATAGGGTTTGTGATAGATGCTTTTGCCCTACTGTAGGCTAATGTAAGTGTTCTGAGTATTTTTAAGGTAGGCTAGGCTAAGCTATGATTTTCGATAAGTTAGGTGTATTAAATGTATTTTCCACTTGCAGTATTTTCAACTTCCGATGAGATGTAGCCCCAGCTTAAGTTGAGGAAGATCTGTACATTCAAGACTATCAGAACATGTCTTCTGACTGTAGGTTTGGAAAATGGGGTCACTTTACTCATTAAGTCACCTTGAGCTTACAGGGAAAGGTAATGTAGCATGGCTTTAACATCTACTGAATTTTGTTGTTAAAGTAATACATACTTGCTACATAAAATTCAAACAATACAAAAAGGTATAAATTGAAAAATGAAGGTCCTACTCCCTAGATAACCACTATTGTTTCTTGTTGGCTCCTTATAGATATTTTCTACACACATACAATCATCTCTCTATCTACCCTCTTTTTTTCCACGAATGAAATTGTACTGTACAGGTTGTTCAGTATTTTGCATTTTTCAGTTAATATAGTTTAAATATATTTTTATGTCATGACTATGTCAATAATACACATGTAGAACAGGGTTATCAATCTATCTATATTTGCCAGGTGGATAACATAAATTAGAAAAGTGAGTTGGATAGAAGAAAAATAATTCTCCTATATAAGAAAAATAAAAAACAAACAAACAAGAATTTAAAACTTCTGGGCATCAAAGGACATTATCAATAAATTGAAAAGACAGCTTACAGGAAAGGAAGAAAATATTTGCAAATCATATATCTTATAAGGGTCTAGTATCCAGAATATATAAAGAACTCTTACAACTCAAGAACAAGAAGACAACTCAATTAAGAAATGGGTAACAAAGTCGAATAGACATTTCTCCAAAGAAAATGTACAAATGGCCAATAAACACATGAAAACATGTTCAACTTCTTTGGTCATCAAGGAAATGCAAATTAAAACCACAGTGAGATACAACTTCACACCCACTGGAATGGCTATTTTTTTAATGGAAAATAACAAGTGTTGGTGAGAATGTGGAGAAATAGGAAACATCATACATTGTTGGTGGGGATATAAATGTTGCAGCTTCTTTGAAAAACAGTGTGGCACTTCCCCAAATGATTAAAAGAAGTGTTACCATATGATTCTACAATTCCACTCCTAGGTACACCCCAGAGAAATGATAACATGCGTCCACACAGAAACTTACATACTAATATTTATAGTAGCATTATTCTTATTAGCCAAAAGAAGGAAACAACCCAAATGTCCATCAACAGACGAATGGGTAAACTACTTTTAATTTATACATACAATGGAATATTATTCAGCAATAACAAAGAATGAAGTACTGACACATGCTACAACTTAGATGAACCTCAAAAACATTATGCTAAAATAAAGTAGCCAAACACAAAAGGTTATATATTGTATGATTCTTTTTATATGTAATATGCAGTATAGGCAAATCCATAGAGACAGAAAGCAGATTAGTAGTTGCCAGTGGTTGAGGTGGGGAAGGTGTTTTTCTGGGGTGACAAAAAAGCTTTGACATTAGAGTGAGGTGGTAGATGTAACAACATTGTGAATGCACTAAGTGCCACTGAAATGTACACTTTCAAATGATTAACTGTATGTTACATGAATTTCACTTCAATTTTTTTTTTAAAAGTTGCAAGGGGAATGTTCAGTTTGCTCAAGAGTACTACTATCCTCAAGGACCCTGGTCCATTAGCTTTTGTCGAACTAAGGACAAGTGAGTTTTCCATACTCTTTAAAGCAGACTTGGGATTTGGTGTGAGGGGCAATGAACTAAAGAGAAAATAGCACAGGACTCATGAGGAATATTCTTGATTACTTGCTGTACATTTTGCAAAAGAATAAAATATTATTTTCCCATTTTAAAAAAAGGGAACAAAAAAAAACAGGGTAGCTGCTTATTTAAAAAAAAACTAATCTGAAATATTTTCAAAGAGTAATAAGAATGATTTTTTCAGTAGAAAAAAAAAAAAAGTTGCATTGAGCAGATAAGAACCAAGATGGGACAACGTAAATTCTCCCCCTCCTAAACATTTTAAAAGCCTTGAACCACACTGTTTATTTTTTAATGGTCTTCATGTGGAGGAGATTTTCAAACTGTGCCAGAGAGTCATTTCATCACAAATGGCACAGCTTATGAGCAAACACCCTGCAAGGAATGCCTACCTTCTCACTCCTCTCCCTTCTTCAGCCTGACAGAAGTTTTCATTGTGGATGTAATTCTCTGTTTCCACTCTGTGATAGTCCCAAAATGGTGAGCCCATTACCTAGAGCTGTTGAGCTTTACATTATGCTGGGGGCAGGGAGTGGACACATTGAGCAATTTGACAAGGACCGCCATTGGCAACTGGTTCTCTTCTTTCCCATTGCTTGACCCTGACAATAAAGCTACCTCTAGCTACATTGATGTAGCTCACAAAGGAACAAAGAAAAATGTCTCATGTACAGTTTCTATAATGATAGAGCCCCATCTGATGATTACCCTTGTAGAGGGTTGCCAGGTAAGTCAATTTTACTTTCTAAAAAGTAAATTCAAATAGGACCTCTAATTCAGTTGTGTATTTACCACCAATTTAACACTGGTGTTTGAATTCAAAGTATTTGAGTATCTATGTTTAATTTAACATGATCACAACTGTTCTATTATTCCCCTTCCTCACTTCTCTGTTAGGTACAGCCAATCCTTCTAAAAACACTAGCACTGACATCCAAGATGTCAACCACAAGAAAAAAAAAACAGTAAAAGAAGGAAAAGTTTTTTTCCCAACATCCTGGTAAATCACATGCAAAGGGAATGCCTTACCAACTTGCCTCATCTAATAAACATAGCACCTGATAAATGCAATGCTTAAACTGCTAACACATAAGGACCACGGGGAGACAGATGTTATCAATGGACTTACTCCCGTCCCTCAAATGTATGTTAGGGAGTGCTGACAGACCCTCATTGAGGTAGCTAAGTATTTTTTTAAATCCTAAGAAACTCCTGATAATCATCCCAGAGAAAGAATGAATAACCAGGTCTGACAGGAGCAAAATGTGACTTAAAGAATAGGGATAATAAGAAACCCAAGATTTTTTGTTGTTTTGCTTTGCTTTGTTGGTGAAAGAAGTTGGCCCCAATCACCACCCACATTATGTAATTCTCAGTTGAACATAGGTGAGCTAGATATAATTCTGCTGTGTCTTATACTGTTGATCTGTCCATATGTAGGTAATTATACAAAAAATGTTGGGACAGACATAAGGTCTTGAGGTCAGATTCTATCCTATAACTATATATAGATGCTTCCTAAATCCAACTTTAAGCTTTTTTAGGCTGTATTATAATCATGTGATCCCATCTTATTATACTGTAGTTACATTTGTTCAATAAATACTTTTCCAGAATATAGAAGTCCCATAGACTTGCGTAAATACTGTCATCTCTTTCTATCCTTCACTCCAAAAATTCACAACTTTCTTCAAGATGCTTAGAACCACAAACACACAGTGTTCTTGCTAGTATATTCAATTGTAGTCACGGTGCAAATTTTGGTCCATTAAGTTTTTTCAGCTTATTTATGTAGCCATGCCACACTGCAGAAATCTACAGAAATAATCCTACTGCTTGTATAGCATTAAGTTTGCCTAAGCCAGCAAGCAATAAAGACCCCATCAAGTTGACTGTGGACATACATATAAAGTTGCAGTTTCCCACAATTATTTTTGAAAGTGAAAGTGATCAAGAAAATAAAAGTGTAGGTACAAATAAATAACATTAGGAATAAAAAGAATGTTGGGACTTCCCTGGTGGTGCAGTGGTTAAGAATCCGCCTGCCAATGCAGGGGACACGGGTTCAAGCCCTGGACTGGGAAGATCCCACATGCCGCAGAGCAACTAAGCCCCCACATGCTAAGATCCCACATACTGCGCCACAACAACAGAGCCTGCACTCTAGAGCCCACAAGCCACAATATTGAGCCCGAGTGTCACAACTACTGAAGCCTGTGTGCCTAGAGCCTGTGCTCCACAACAAGAGAAGCCACCACAATGAGAAGCTTGCACACCCCAACAAAGAGTAGCCCCCGCTCGCCATAACTAGAGAAAGCCCACACAGATCAACAAGGACCCAACGCAGTCAAAAATAAATAAATAAATAAATTTATATTTTTAAAAAGTCATGATTGCAGTTACTGTAAAGATTTAAAAGATAGTATTATGAAAAACTACACAAATAATTTGAAAATTTAGATAAAATGGATAAATTACTAGAAAAAATTTAACTTTGCAAGTTGAGTCAAAAAGAAGTAGAGGGCTTCCCTGGTGGCACAGTGGTTGAGAGTCCGCCTGCCGATGCAGGGGACACGGGTTCGTGCCCCAGTCTGGGAAGATCCCACATGCCACGGAGCAGCTGGGCCCGTGAGCCATGGCTGCTGAGCCTGCGCGTCCGGAGCCTGTGCTCCGCAATGGGAGAGGCCACAACAGTGAGAGGCCCGCATACGACATAAACAAAAAAACAAACAAAAAAAGAAGTAGAAAATCTTAAAATAATAATTACTTGTAAAGACCAGCAGTTAAAATTTTCTACACAGAAAAAAGACCAGGCACAGATGGTTTTACAGATAAACTTTTGGTAAGCAGGATTTAGGCCTCCATGATCTTTGCCCTTGGTGTTATGCCTGTGAATATGCTATATGACAAGTCAAAAGGGACTTTGCTGATGGAATTAAAGTTGTCAATGAGCTTATTGAAGAAAACAGGAACCTTAGTCCTTCAGCTGCATAGAACTGAACTCTGACCACAATCTCATGAACCTCAAAATGAATTCTACCCCGGAAGCTCCAGAAGGGAATGCAACCCTGCAAACACCTTCATTTTGGCCTGTGAGACTCAAAGTAGAGAAACCAGCCATGCCCACTTGACTTCTGACCTACAGAACTATGGATAATAAATGGGTTCTGTCTCAAGCTACTACATTTTTGGTAATTATTTACCACAGCAAAAGAAAACTAATATAGAATTTTCCTCTAATGCATAAGGAACAGAGAAATAAATCACATAGAATATATTGCACGGAAAAGTAGAGATCACTCACAAATTTCATTTATGAGGCTGTTACAACCTTGATACCAAAACTAGGCAAAAAAAGAGTGTGAGAACTTACAATCATCAGCCTATTTCAAGTAGGAAATAAAGTTAAAGAATGTAAATAAAATAGTAGCAACCTAAATCCGGCAATGGATAAAAAGGATAACACAGCCTGACAAAGCTGTGGTTATCTCAAGAATGCAAGGCTGGTTTAACATTAGGAAATCTATAATGTAATTCACCATGTTAACAGAAAAAAAGTTGGAATGAAAGAATTATTATCTCAAAAGAGCCAGGGAAGAAAAAGGATCTAATCAAGTTAGCAATTGTGTAGGATTAAAACAATAATAAGAAATCTCAGTAACCAGGAATGGAAGGATATTTCTTTTAAATAAGACTGTCAGATACAGATGGCTCACTGGACACAAGGATCTACTTTCACTCCCCCCTCAAACCTAACTAAAACATCAAAGATAAACAAATTGTTGTCTGTCCATAAAATGAAATATTACCTAGAAAATAAAGGCATGAACATGAATTAATATTAAAAATATGTGCATGTTCTATGATTCCATTTATATGAAATTTTAGAATAGACAAAACTATTCTGTGGTGATAGAAAGCAGATCAAGGTTTTCCAGGGGAACAGGGAGGGGATTAACTGAAAATCTTTTGGAGTGCTATAATTGTTTTACATCTTGATTACAGAGGCAGTTCAGGTAATCAATATAAAGTTTTAATTTTCTTTAATGTACATGAATATGTGTTATTTTTACTTTTAAGAAAACTTTATTTTTGGAAAGGTTTTGTATAAAACTATTTTACAAGTCCATCAATAAAATAAAACCAATTTGCTGATCAATCAATCAATATTTCCAACTATTATTTAACTTGAATTATTTTTAGAGCCACCTTTCACTCTCAAATGTGCCTCAATTTGGATAATAAATTATACGGCTCAACTTACAATTATCAGTTAGGAAAACAGGCTCAGAGAGGTTATGAAACCTGCCCAATTGGTGCAGCTAGGAATTAAGTCCAGGTTTGTTCCTTCCCATAGTCCTCCCTGGCCTGTGCCTCGGCAGAATGACCACTCTGCCAGCAACTCAGGAATAAATAAGTGATATATTGTGGTACATGTGCTTATAGAGATATAAACAAGTGTTGGGAAGCACAAAAGAGCAAGTTATTTTTCCTGGGAGATCATGGCAGGCTACACAGAGACGCTGATATGTATAGTCAGATTGGCGGAAGGAGAAATTTACCAGGTAGAGGGGGAAATGCAGTAGAGGGAAAGGAAAAAGCACAGCCAAAGGCAGAGAGACTCAGAAAACCAGAGATGGAAATGAGAGGAGTCCTGAGCAAAAAGAATGCAACACCACAGAGGCAGATAAATAAGGAAGAAGGCACAGGAAAATAGAGAAAAAGAAATCCCAAGAGAGACTGGGATACTGAGAAAACCTAGCAGAGACAGCAAGGAGAGAGGGAAATCTGTTAGCTTGAGCTGCAGAGGGAGAGAGAAAAAGATGGGGGGGGAGGAAGAGGACCTTAGGAGGAGAAACATGGAAGAGTGTGGAGAAAGGGAAAGAAAGATGGGGAGAAATTGGAGAAATATAAAGGAGAGAAACAATGATTGGCATGGGAAAGGAGTGAGAGAAATCAAAGAGATGTATGGACTTTGGGAGGGTGAACATGGAAACTGAAAGCAAAAGGGAAAGAGAGAAAAAGGGAAGAGAGAAATGGAGAGGGGGACTGAAAAAGAGGTGGACTATAAAGAAAAATACATATGAGGGATTAAAAGATTATACATTTATATAATTATACGTATACACACACACATTCATATACTTGTGTATGTATATACACGTGTGTGTATGTCCCTGCATATGTGTGTGTGAAGGGAGAGAAAAGAGACAGCAGGGGTAAAGAAATGATTGAGCAAGAAATATTTCAGAGATAAATGAAGAGAAAGAAGATATCCATAAAGTTGTCTTTCTAGGCTATATAATAGCTATTCTTATATTTTTCCTAGGAGAAATTATTTAAAATCATATAATTGGGTCATTCTAATAGATAATAAAATTGTTTATTTCAATCATTCTTTTTTAAAAATTTACTTTATTGAAGTATAGTTGATTTACAATGTTGTGTTAATTTCTGCTTCAATCATTCTTATATTCACTCAAAAATTATTTATTGAACTTCACAATGCACCATGCAGTGAATTCCAAAACTACCTGTTATAATTTTCTCATACTAATAAAGTAAAAAAATAAATACTGTATCCCAGAGTCTTAGAACAGCAAATATAAGAAATCCTAGTACTATAGTTAAATACCAACTTTGGGACATATTTCTCCACCAAAAACTCTGTAATTTCAACTATTCTCCTCCCTCCACGTTTCCCTGGGAGGCAAGAACAGCAGGTCAAAGAGACTGAAGGAAATGTCACTCCAAGGGACAAAAGAGGTGAGGAGCAAGGCTGTGGGCTATGAGTCCAGAATCATGGCCACTAGGCTTCCATTATCCCTAAGCACCTTGCCCTGCTGAGTTCCCTAAAGAGTATGAGCTGTGTGGTCTCTGGAAATGTAGCTTACACAGGCACACAGCAGGCTGACACATTCATTTCTTCATAATTGGAAAAGCCAAAACTCTGACTTAGATTTTGATCTACAGTCCTTGGGAGTCTTCCCACAGAGACTTTATAAATAATCAACTTTGATTCTTCCCAGACCTGAGACTCTGCCTTCCTAACAGCTTATACCAAAAAAAAATGTGCAGTTCTTAGGAACTCTGTGACTTCATCTCCTTTAATTGTCAGAACCTTAAAAGTTTGTCAAAAGGTATATTAAGTGTAGTGGAAATTTCTGTAATATTGAATAAAGTATATAGGTAAAAATTATTTTAAACATCTAAGTGTTAGGATTGCAAGACAGCCCATAGATTCACAAAAACTTCATAAATCTGAGAGCTGCCTATCATCTTTTTCTTTAATTGAAGTATAGTTGATTTACAAAGTTGTGGTAGTTTCAGGTGTGCGGCACAGTGATTCAGTTTTATATACATATATATATATATATATATATATATACACACACACACACACACACATACATATATATTCTTTTTTTCAGAATCTTTTCCCTATTGTTACTGAATCCAAGCTTGGTCTGCTCGCTGTATGACAGGCCAATAATTAGGAGACGAGGTGTTGAGGCAAGGAATAGTGACTTTATTCGGAAAGCCAGGTATCCAAGAAGATAGTGGACTATCATCCTAGAGTACCATCTTATCGGGGCCTGGATGCCAGTTTCTTTTATAGAACAGAGATGGGGAGGAGGTGAGGAAGTAAAGTAAAAAGGCCATAAGTCTTGCAAAATATCTCCTGACTTGGCCAGCATCAGGAAGGGGATGTGTTCATTTCTTCTTTTCTGCAGCCATTCACAGGTGGGCAGGGTCAGAATGTCTCCCTGTGAGCTGAACAAAAGCACTTTAGTTTAACATTCAGGCAGAGGGGCAGGGTTCCCAGAGGCAGGCCATTATGTATGCTTACAACTATAGACAGCATCCTTTTAGTGATTATAGTAACAAAAAGCAATGGAGAGCAAAGGTTAAAGTAAAAGAAACAGATCCAACATGAAGTCAGATTTTGTTCTTCCCTGTTACATTATAGGTTATTACAAAATACTGAGTAGAGTTCCCTGTGCTATACAGTAGGTCCTTGTTGGTTATCTAGTTTATATATAGTAGTGTGTATGTTAATCCTAAGCTCTTTTAAATACAGGCAATTAGAATCTCTAATTAGTTCCTTCCTACTCCTCTTCTTTTCTCCTATGTCCACACTGTCACGTTCTTCCCACTCATCTTTAACAAAATGACTAGGCCTATATTTTCCAAGACCTACCTAAACAGTATAATTTAAGCCTATCTTTAAAAAAGGTTCATATCACCAATAGAGCTTTTGCTTTTACCATCATTCTAAATATGAATATTTTAAGACTAAATCTGGTACCTCCAAAGACTCCTGAAGGCCAGATGATTTCACTTAAGTCTTTTTTCAAGAACCTTTAAAGATAGCTACCCACTGTATTTCACAAAGTTAGAGTAACCCTCATAACAAATCCTGATGACTACATTTCAAAACGGATTCATTTCACTTCTGAACAGAGATATAAGACCCTGAGTAAAATCCTGGAAAAGAAAATTCAATAATAAAAGAATCACTCACCACAATCAAGTAAGGTTTATCTTAGCAATGAAAACAAGATACACTACTGGGCAATCTATCAATATAATAGATGGTGCCAATAGGTCAAATAAGTCATTTTTTTACAATTGCAATAGATACCAAAAACAACATTTGGTATATATTCCTTATTTTTAAAAATATATAACCACTAAAAAATGTATTGGAATGAATAAAATCAAAGAGACTGATAATACTAAGTGGTGGAGATGATGAAAAGCATCTGGGACTCTCCTCTAACTAATCACAGTGATTGGTCCAGGGATGGATATGCAAACAAGCTAAACTGTCCAAATTCCTTTCCTTAAGCAGAGGTGCTTAACTGCTTGTGGCCATTTAGAGGAAACCTGTCTGCAGTGGGAAACAATGGAGCCAAAGAGGGATAATCAGAGTTGAAAAAATATATAAAAACACTATACAGTTTTTAAACACACACACACACGCACACACACACACACATACGTAAAGGAAGGAAGGAAGGAAGGAAGGAAGGAAGGAAGGAAGGAAGGAAGGAAGGAAGGAAGGAAGGGAGGGAGGGAGGGAGGGAGGGAGGGAGGGAGGGAGGGAGGGAGGGAGGGAAGAAGGAAGGAAAGAAGAAAAGAAAGTGCAATAACTACATGTATCTGTCAGGGATGATATTTTACCACTGTCCTTAAAGTTTTCAAAGATCATTGCTGGTACCTCTCTGAATGAACAGACCTCACCATGCTAACTGCTAAGTATTTATATCCTCAATACATGGAACAGACAGTGGATACTGCAGTGCATCAAAACATACAATCCCCAGCCTATGGCCATTTTTGGTCTACCTTTAGGAGTTCAAATATAAATGAACCTTTTTCATAAACCCGCAGTTCCTTATACATTAATATCTATCATTATCTTTCCTTCCAGTAACACCTTGAACCTTTAGCAATGTGGATTTGTTAAGGAAAAGGCTATGTCACATTGGATTTTGAAATTTCCCTGAATAATGTAGCATGCCAGTCTTGCTGACTTTTTAGACTGAATTATATTCACATTACCTTTCTTCTGGTTCACTTTGCTATTTCCAGTAGAGTGGTTCTGTCTACATGAGTAAAATTTTATTACACTCTTAGCCTTCACTGTTGGCTCTACCTTGGCAGTCAAGTTTAATCGTGCCAGATGTTGCTTTTGCAAAACTCACTCCTTCTGCACAGATAATAGCCATTCTGACCAATTCCTCCCCTCAAAGTACCACCCTCCCTCAGAAAAGTGTTATATTCAGGGAATAATTCCTGACAATGAAGCAAACTAACCTGCTTTCAATCAATTTGTGGGCTGCTATTTTACCAAAAAGATCTGGTCTTCATACTCCAAATGGCAACTTTTTATCCTGGCAAGTCTAAAGTGTTCATAGTTTACTGCTGTTGTCTTACTGTATGCTTCCTGAACTACAGAATCTCATACAGAGAATAGAACCATGAATGGCAATTATAAAACAATGAAACAGATTTTCCATATGAAACATAAAATTGATCACATTGCTTTTTTGTATCAGCTACATCTATATTAATTTTTTTTCACTCTTCAAACACAGCAAAGAAGTAATTGTTTACACCTCCAATGATTCATCTCCCCCCAGTAGGGGCTGCAGTCATGAAGAAATACTATTCTTACCAAGTGCATATCCCTCTGCTCTTAGATTTCCTTCTTTCTTCTATTTCTCTGTCTCTGCACATAAATGTATCCCTTTCCAAAAAAGGCTTATAGAGGTACATGTCACTTATCCAAAGAACAGACTTCTAGTAACTTCAATCATCAGGGAAAAAAAGCCACAAACCTTTATAAAAAAGACTTCTAAGAGGCCAGTTGTCAGAAAGCACATACTTATTTCATAAGAATAAAACTCAAAATGAGCCCTCCTTCCCCTGAGTTCCCAAAGCTTATTATCTGTTCTTATGTCATGGCACTTACAATTTCTCCTTATTATTCTAGTTATTTATGTAAATATGTTATCTTCCTTACCAACCTGGAAGATCTTTGCCAGCAGGGTCCAGATCTAACTTATCCTATTCCCCCAAATGTCAGTTGCTTCGTTTATGTTCTATAAAGAACTGTTTCTCCATCCTTTAAAGCCCCGTGAAGGTTGCAGAAAGGTCAAGGTAATGAGGACTAGGAAAAGGCTATTTGATTTGTCCAGTGTCTGACACTTATCACATGCTTTCATTATAGGTATTTTTATACACCTTATATAAAGGTGTATAAAATATAAGGTGTATAAGAATATAAGGTCTTATATTCCCAACTGCTCCAACTAAAAAGGAAGCTTTATAAGCTCCTTGAGGGAAAGTTCCATCTGTTGCTCATTTTGTATCTCAAAACTTTTAAACAGAACCTTGCACATAATAGGCACAGAGATATAAATGAAAGAACATAAATCAGATTACAAGGATAAATAGCAGACCCCCATAAGATATAACAGCAATGAAAAGCATTAGAATATAAAAAAGGCACTTTTATTCATTAGACATTTATTAAGTATTATATACTAAGAACTGTGCTATGTACTGAAAGGAATAAAACATATAATTTCCTCAAAGAACATCTAGGTGGGGTAACCAGGAATGAAGTCAATAAATACAAGCCAAAATTATGAGATTACCCCCTATTGATACACTCATTCCCTGAGCCTTGCCCAGAGCACATTATATTGTAAAAAGACTTTTTAAATGAAAAAATAGTTTAAAGTCATAAAACTTTGAGTACAAAAACAGATAAGATTACATTAACTGGAACACCTCACGTTAAATAAGTAAGACATTACTTACTATATTACCACCATTTCTTAAATGCTTATAATCTAAATTAGATTGCTTTCCCAATATTCTCTTTATGCCATATCCCAAACAATAATAGATATGAAGAGTTATTTTACATGGATTATTGTATTTTAGGAAATATTTTAAAATACACATAAACAAGTGTCAACATTATTAATAATATTAAGCATTTAAATTTTTTCTCTATTTTCTTTTTTAAAAGGCAAGATTTCTCTGAGTGTCTTATATAGTTTCCACAAACCTTACTAGGCATTTCATTCAAGCAGTTAGACAATTTCCAACAGTTCATGGAACCATTAAGGGGCTACCCCAATATTTAATCGATAATAGTAGGAGTACTAGCTAGTGATTAAAATATTCAAGCAGAGCCTTTGAGAATAATTTTACTCAACTTTTAGGTACTCAGTAATTTAGCCCACTATCATCTTCTTTTCTCTGGAAATGACTGACACTCTCGCTGAATACCAAATAAATTTCATTTCCTTTCCTATGGATAATTAGGGGAAAAAAGGAAAGGGAGAATTTTACCACTGTTTACAGCCTTAAAGCGTTAATGGGCTCAAGGCATTTAGCAGCATTATTTAGGCAAAAGAAGACAAATGAGAAAATGGGTCTGATTTAGGTACCCTATACACAGTGCTGGATTGTATACTAATCCAGCTAGCCATTTGCTATTATAGTTGATATTGTTGATATTACAGTTGATAGCTGACTAAAAAATAACAGTAAATGGCAATGTATATTGCAGGGTATGCTCCCACTATGGATGTATTAGGTAAGGATTATATTAATATTTTAGGAGCAGGTTTTCTCTCTGCTTAAAAGAAATACATATTCATTATAGAAATTTGGAATATTAGAAAAGAATAAATAATATTATAAAAACCATTCATTATCCCAAAACTCGTATGTTACAAGTATCAACATTTTGCTGTATTTCCTTCCAGTATATGTACATTGTGTGTGTGTGTGCGTGTGTGTGTGTGTATACGTGTGCACTCACACATGCTTTATATGGTATACACATGGATTCCTAGTATGTTTTTTCCCACTTCAGATATGGAAATTCTCCTCATCGGTAGATATTCTAATTTTAAATAGTTACACAGGGCTTCCCTGTTGACGCAGTGGTTAAGAATCCACCTGCCAATGCAGGGGATACGGGTTCAAGCCCTGGTCCGGGAAGATCCCACATGCCATGGAGCAGCTAAACCCGTGCGCCACAACTACTGAGCCTTCACTCTAGAGCCCATGAGCCACAACTACTGAAGTCCGTGAGCCTAGAGCCCTTGCTCCACCACAAGAGAAGCCAACACAATGAGAAGCCCGCACACCACAATGAAGAGTAGCCCCCGCTCGCTGCAACTAGAGAAAGCCCGTGCGCAGCAACGAAGACACAACGCAGCCAAAAATAAAATAAATAAACAAATTTTAAAAAATAAAATAGTTACTCAGAATTCCATAGTATAAATGGACCATAAGGCATTTAAGCAATGGCCTACTGTAGGCCATTTAATCTATTTCCAAATTTTCATTATTATAACTAAATATATAATAAATATATGCCTTTTGGTACATCACTGGGATTTTTTTGGTAGGTAGGTAGGTAGATAGATGATAGATGATAGATAGATACATAGATACATAGATATGTACATGCATACATACATATGTAGGTGAAATATTCATTTTATGTGAATAGCAGTTACTTATATTTCTGTTTTTTAAATTTTTTCTTAAATATTTGCCCATTTTTCTATTGACTACAGAGTGTATCTCAGTTTCCTAATCAACTGTAAGTGCTGCTTGAGTATACAATATTGAAATGTTATCTGCTAATGAGGGTTGCAATTTTATTAAGAAAATGTATAGAAAACTACTAAGAACAATTATAATTATCTGCCTCCCAGAACTAATAAACATCAATGCTATCACAACTGCTCAAAAACTTTTCTTTTTCTGAAAATAAATAAAATATTACAGATGGAGTTAAAGCCCCTTTGTATCCCTCCCCAAACCAATTCCCCTCCCTCCTTACCCAGAATCATCAATAATCATGAATTTGATGTATATTTTTCCCATCATGTCCCATCATGTTCTTACATGTTAACTATTTTCATGAAAAATTATATATTATTGTTTGGGCTGTCTTAAAAAAAAGTTAAATATCATATGCACCATTCTGCAGCTTACTTTTTAAAAAATATTTATTTATTTATTTTGGCTGTGCCAGGTCTTAGTTGCAGCACACGGGATCTTGCTGTGGCATGCAGGATCTTTTAGTTGTGGCATGCGGGCTTCTTAGTTGTGGCATGCAGACTCTTAGCTGCAGCATGTGAACTCTTAGTTGCGGCATGCATGCAGGATCTAGTTCCCCAACCAGAGATCGAACCTGGGCCCCCTGCATTGGGAGCACTGGATCTTACCCACTGGACCACCAGGGAAGTCCCTGCAGCTTACTTTTTTTAATCAACATTATGTTTTTGAAATCTATCCATGTTGATACGTAAAAACCTAGCTCATTAATTTGTACCAATTTATCCATGCTATTTATATAATATTCATTCATTTTAACTGCTATATAATATTCTATCTCATCAAGACATCATCACTTATCCATTCACAATGATAAACATTTGTCTCCTGTGTTTTGTATTACAAAAATTGATTTAGCAACCAACCTTGTGCATATGTGCACAAATTTCTGTATATCATATATCTAAATATTGAATCAGGATATTTCAATTACTGAATTGAATACTGAATCACTTTCAACATTATTATATATATTGTCATATATCTTTCAATTTTCTCATGTTTAAATAGGATTTTTGTATTTATGTTCAGAAAACAGACTGAATTATAATTTTCTTTTGTTATATTTTGTCTATTTTTCAATAGTAAGTTAATAATTTCATAAAGTGAGTTGGGAAGAATATCCTTATTATCTAGACTCTGAAAAATACTTCTGAAATTGGGATTATCTATTTCTTGAAGGTGTGATTAAAAACCACATGCAGTCAGGCCTGATTCCTTTAGAATGGAGTCAGAGTGAAGGCAATATGTTTTTCACTTTCAGTTCTATTTCTTTAATGATAATCAGCTTATTTATATTTTCTATTTCTTTTGGCTTCATTCTGATAATATTTATCTGGAAAATTTAGCAACTGTTTAAGCCTAGGATTATTCTCTATATGGTGAAGCCTGAGACAAGAGCTTGTGTACAAATAATATATCTGGGGGGCATGAACCCAGGGACTTGTTATGTGGCACCGGAGAAGAGTGAAAAAAGGAAGGAAGAAAAGCCTATTCAATAAATAAAGAAGATGTTGTACATATATACAATGGAATACTACTCAGCTATAAAAAAGAATGAAATAATGCCATTTGCAGCAATATGGATGGACCTAGAGATTGTCATACTAGGTGAAATAAGTCAGAAAGAGAAAGACAAATACCATATATCACTTATACGTGGAATCTAAAATATGATACAAATGAACTTATCTACAAAACAGAAACAGACTCACAGACATAGAGAACAGATTTGTGGTTGCCAAGGGGGTGGGGTGGGGGAGGGATGGAGTGGGAGTTAGGAACTAGCAGGTGCAAACTATTATATATAGAATGGATAAACAACAAGGTCCTACTGTATAGCACAGAGAACTATATTTAATATCCTGTAACAAACCATAATGGAAAAGAATCTAATAAAGAATATATATATATTATATACACACACACACATATGCACACATATGTATAACTGAATCACTTTCCTGTACACCGGAAACTAACACAACATTGTAAACCAAATGTACTTCAATAAAATAAGTTAAAAAAAAAAAAGAAAAGCTTATTCAAGGTTGTATAATTGAGCTGATCACTACTGTGGCCAGCCAGGGCTAGTTTCCACTAGTGACCTTATGAGGAGCTGTACAGAATGTACTTCAGAATTGTTCACCATTCACCCAATGGCTCTTGCTCCTCATTGGTCAAGGATGGCTCCATGGGCTATTAAATCCCTCTTACTTACAGGCTGCATATGCATATGAGTGCTATGGGTTCCCATACATCAGAAAAGAAGATGAAGTAGCCAAAACTATTAGGTCTCACCTGTGCAAATCCGTTTGCCACAACAATGACTAGAGTAAACAGTGGGTTGTAAACATAAGAGGTGGAGCACAGAAGGTGTCCAATATACCATTTCATCTTAGTTTTCAAAATTATTTACTCTCTTATGATTTCTTGTATCTATCCTTATGCTCCCTTTTTATTTCCAATATTATTTGTGCATTTTCTCCTTATTCCTCTTTCTCAGGGGTTCCTCTTGTCAGTTATTTTTAGCTTTTAGTTTTATTGACTGGCTTTACTTTTCTAGTCATTAATTTCTGCTTCTATTTTTCTCTCTTCCTTCAACTGACTTTAATATGTGTCTGTTACATGAAGCTTCACAGTATTATCATCCAGCTCTTCTACAATTTGTTGTCTAACCAGACTTTCCTTCTCTCTTCCCTTAATTGCTCTAATTTTTCCTGTGGGGAACCCATGTCATGTGGTTCTGGTCCATCTAATCTTGCCAGGACAAGGCCTGGTCAAGCAGAGGACTCCAACTCCTTGCCCTCAAAGATGGTTCTAGCATGGGCATATAGTCTAAGCAGAACCACTTTGTTCCCTAAGAACTGCCAATGTGGATGCTAGGAGAGAAAGGGGCTCTCTTACTTAAGTGGTTTTAACCGTAAAATATTTATGTCAAATGAATGAATTATTCATATATAAAAATGTTTGGTAGAACACATAGGATTTATGAGGCACCAATTTATGTGAATATCCTCTTTTCCCACTTCTCTGGTGATTATATACCTTAAATGCAGGGTGAATCTATGAAAAAGAAAAGAAAATCCTCTTCACTATTACATATATATATATATATATATATATATATATATATATATATATATAAGTATATATAAATGTAAATTTATATATATAAAGTGATGTAGTAACATTATATTTGCCCAAGGTATTTGTGTTTTAAGTAACATTAGAAAGTTTTCTAGAGGAATTTTAATCATTAATGGTGAAATAATTTGAGGTTTTATATATATATTTTTACTATGTTTGGTGCAACCTAAGATGGCTAGATGACCAAGTGCCCTTAAGGCTGACTCTGGCTGCTGGGGTAAATGAGGCATTTAACTCTTATTTAGCCTAAGAGAAATTAGAAGTTACTAGACTTTCGGGAAATGTGTTCAAGGTGATTATATTTTCTGACTTGCCCATGTATTTTCAGTCCATTCAGGCCAACACGGTCATCAAGAAATAACTTTGCAGCTTAAAAGTAGTAAATCTGCCTGCATTTCTAAAATAAACTGATTGGTCATCATAACATGCATTCATGAGCATCTGTCCAAGGGCAGTTTCAAACACAAGTGAAGTTTTGGTTTGCTTCTCTGTGATTCAGAAATGCAGGCCATTCAGTAGCCAATACGTCAATTCTTGAAAGTGAAAAACAAAGATCTGGACAAAGTTTCGAATTCAATATGAGTGTTTGCACAGGAGGAGTCAGGAAGAAATCTATATTATTTTAAGTTCTCTTGAGTGCAAAATATAGCAAACATTATTTACGAAGTTGTAACTGTTCAAAGCTGAAATGCAAGTGGCCTGACTATATCACAGCCCAAACTATCCAGAACTTTATATTCTTGCCAAATCCTAATAACAAAAACTTGATTTGGAGTGTTTATAATAGGGTGTATGACATTCAGTGTTGGGCTGATTAACAACTTCAACAAAATCAATCCCTTATGTGGTGCTGAAAAAGGATAATGACTGATTTCCTTGAAGGATCACTGAGGATCCATTCAAAGTACAATAAGATGTTCAATAATATTTAGCAATATATTTGGCCTCATATTTCTATATTTAGCCTAAATTACCAAGTATTTACACTGATTTGAGCTAAATTAAATATACCAGGCCTACACACAGTGGTAAATTATACTATCCATGAATCAGTCACGCTGAGGCTTAATCTCACCCTGACTTATCTTGCCTTTCATGTTTCGGCCACAGGTTTATAAAAGAGATAACACTTGTCTATATTTTCCTCACCGGGCAGTTGTGAAGATAGTTGAGTCAGGGAATGGTTTCAACTTTTGGCCTTGCCAAGAACTTTTGTCCTGTGGTCAAGTATCAATTCTTGCAAATCTTCTGCAAAGCAATTTGGTAATCTGTGTTAAGACTTAACATAGTTCTCATCTCTCAGAGGAAAATCAGAAATGCCCACAAACATTCATGCTTCAGAATTTTCATCTCAATGATATATACAAAAGTGAAAAGTTAGAAATACTGCTAATATTTAATCTTAAGGAAGTGGTTAAATAAATTATGGGACATCAGTAAAATGAAATAACATGCTATCCTTGGAAAACATTTTTTCAAAAATTATTACTTATGGGAGTAATGGCTCATGTTTAAAAAAAGGATTAAAAACTATATGATTAATACATTCCCATTTGTATATAAAAAGATGAAGTACATGCAATGAAAATGATCGAAAGGAAATGTACCAAAAGTTAAACAATTATTTTTTTCTAGTCAGATTTAAGTGATGATAATTTTTCTTCTTTACACTTTTCTATATTGCTGGGCAATATTGTGAACATGAATTGCTTTTATAATCATTAAAAACAATAAACGTTATTCTTAAAAGAATCAAAAAAAAACACAAACTTTTGGCCTAAAGGAGCAACACAAATTCAACTAGGAGAGTAAACACAAACTCACCTGTTCAATACCTAATATCCATTAAAGGGAAGACCCAAGAAGATATTTGATGAATACACTGTCACTTCCTCTGAAGTTTACCTATGATTTTTCAAGGGGGAAGAAGGTACAATATAGCATACTAAGTTTCATGTCTAGAGTGGGACAGCCTGGGTTTGAACACTGGCCCAAATACCTATTAGAAGTGTGGCATTTTCTATGTTGTTTACACTTCCAAAGCCTCAGTTCTCTCACTAAAAATGGGCACAAAAACTGTGCCTCACTCATAAGGTTGTTGTGAGGATTAATTTTTTTGGTTATGTTTTAATACACTTAACACTAGTGAATGGCATATTATAAACACTTAACACATGACTAATTACATTATTATAATGGTGTGTGAGGGTTCTCCGGAGAAACAGAATCAACGGGATGTATGTAGCTATAGAAAGAGATTATAAGGAATTGGCTCATACAATTATGGAGAGGCTGGCAAGTATTAAGATCTGTAGGTTGAATCAGAAAGCTAGAGACCCAGGAGAGTCCAAAGACAGGACAAAAGTTGATGTCTCAGTCTGAAAGCTGTCAGGCAGGAAGAATTCTTCTTTTAAACAGTTTTATCGAGGTATAATTGATATAAAACATTGTGCCTATAGTTAACACTTAGTATTGTAAACTTAAAAATTTGTTAGATCTCATGTTAAGTCTTCTAACAACACACACATACATACACACACACACAAAGGGGCTCTCAGGCAGGAAAAATTCATCTCACTCAGGTGAGAGCCAGCCTTCTTGTTCTATTCAAGCCTTCAACTTATTGGGTGAGGCCCACCCATGTTAGAGAGAGCAAACTGCTTTACCTAGCCTGACAATTTAAATGTTAATCTCAACCAAAAACACCCTCACAAATACACCCAGAATAATGTTTGACCAAATACCTAGGCACCCTGTGGCCCAGTCAAGTTGACACATAAAATCCACCATCACCAATGAATGTAAATAAAATTATATACTATGCATATATGATGCTACCATGATTTATTAAAACTGCAAAACGCTAATGTTTTATGTTTCTATGTAATACCAAACAACTAATTTGAGTGAGGATTTTGTGTGTGAGTTTAGTACTGTTTTCCTTTGTTTTTTAACAAAGTGTCCAGTTGTTTGACTAAATTGGTCAGTCTTGTCTAAATGGTCAGTTGTGGCTACAGGCAAATTGAGTGGAATTCTTACAGCCTAGTAATTCTTGAAAAGGGGCAAAGCTCTCAAACACAGAAGGTTGTCCCTATACAGTACTAGGTTTGAAAACCTATGAGCAATCTTTCCCACCATTAATCCTTAAATTGGATTAAAGAGCATTATGGAGTGTATCAGATAAATAGAGGAATAAAGTGACACCAATACAAAATTTTATTTTATTTTTCATCAGCTCAAGTCAATGATTTAAAGTGAGAATTAAATGAATTAAAGGAAAAATAACTTATGGAATTAAAAAGTAGGCTGGAATTTTCACAGAGGTAGCAAGGGTGGGAAAGAATGCATGACATAAAAATCACAACTAAATTTTCTAAGCTTTAATTGCAATTAATATTGCCCAGTACCAAAGCTGCATTCAAATCATTTTCTTTTAATTGACCACATTATGCTTTCTTACAAATTTTTCAACAAGTAGTCATGAAGATTTAAATTTTGTACAGATGGTTGATTATACTATAATGCCTAAAACATGGTATTAAAGGAACATTTTTAAATCAAGTGCAGTATTGAACAAAACCAAGAAAAATTATATACCTTTAAATCTAGAAAACTGTCCTATACATGACAGAACACAATCTATCGCTTTTCCCTTGCTCTCAGTTCATTTGTTTGATAAATGAACATTTAGCTGAAAATAAAGGGTTAAACAAATACCTAGAGAATGCCTTGACTCTATTCCTGAGAGATTCTAAAACTGAATACTTTTGAAAACAATTTCTATTATTTAAGCTGTTCTAGCCTTTAGTGCAGGGATAACTTCTGGGAAGATATCAAATGTGTAGATAATATTTTTAAACAAAGAGCAAAATCCAAATGCCTTAACAAAATATATAATGTAAATAAATGAACAAATAATGGCTATCATTTATTAAGGTCTTACTATGTGGCAGGCACTTTAGCAATATTATTTCTAATTATCACATTCACACAATGAGGAATCTGAAACTCTGAGATATTAGTAAGGTATTAAGGGCTAAGGCCTAAGGCCACAAACCTGAATGGATTTAAAACCAGTTTTGTGTAGCACCAAACCTCATGATGCCATTCTACTTCTAAAGAAATATTCAAGTCCCAGGACCACAAGCATTTCTTTTCTAAAGCAGTAAAGCAATTTTCTCTTTGAAAAAAAAAATTATTGACTTGTTTCTAACATTGTTAACATACATGTTTATGGTAAAGCATTTGTAAAATATAAAGAGGCAAAAAAAAAAAAAAAGAAACGGAAATAATCAGTAATAACAACAGTAGCATTATGGTGTAAGTCGCGGATGCTGGGCTGTGCCAACCAGATCCCCATTTCAGGAAAAAATGATTTATCCTTTATGCTAATATCTGTTTCAGACTCTGCTTTCTTGGGAACCCAACCTATAGCAACATATATCTGTCCAGGCTTGGAGGATGTATGTGTAAAATATAGGACAATAGCCTATATTGTACCTACTGGATTGTAATCAACTTTTATTTTCACTTAAAAATATACAATAAACATCTTTCCACAATCTAAACTTTCTTTTACAACATTATTTAGATTGGCTGCATTGTATTCCATTGTATATGCCATAATTTATCTAACCAGTCTCCAATATTGAAGTGATTCCAAATTGTTGGTTCTAAACAAGATATTTACATAGTCTCAAAGTATATCCTCACAAGATGCTTGTTAATTACTTCATGGCAGAGATACCTTGTAGACACTGAAGGGGAGTAGAATTTGTCACCCCAAAATATGCCTCTTCGGCATACGGACTATTTTAAGCTGGTTATTTTTAAGAAACTGCAGACAAAGGAGAAGCTCTGAAAACAGAGTAAAAGCTACCCTTTTGTAAGAGACATTTATATTTATAAGGGAGATGTCCATTTTAAGGGTATCTCCCTCTGTACCAGGAAGAGGAAAGACTAAATCTCTAAACTCTTATCAATGGAGAAGGCTTGGTCTTAACTCTGCATGACTACACCCTTGTTTACTGTGCTTTTCCTGGTCACCTCCCTTAACTGGCCTCCCCCCTCCCCAGCATCTTCTTTTCTGTCTTTAGCTGGAAATAATATTTAAGGCGGTGACTTGGGCCATTTGGGAGAGTTACTCAGTTTTTCCTGAGTATCTCCCAAGTACAAAGGAGTTATACATGCTATTAAACTGCTGTTTGTTTTCCTCCTGTTAATGTTTTTTATTACAGACTGGTCTCAACCAAGAACCTAGAAGAGTGGATGGAAAATTATTTTTCCTCCCCTTCAACACCATCTTAACAAAATGATGCAATTGAACATTGCCAGTAATGGGCCTCAGCAACAGCACATGTTCTCCCGACATGATGCACGAAGAATTCAGAATGCTTCTATGTTATTTCTACCAAAAGTGCTTAACCTGAAACTAATCATGAGAAACATCAGATAAACCAAACTAAGGGACATTCTACAAAATTACAGGCTATACACTTCAAAAATATCAATGTTATAAATACAAATAAAGGCTGAGGAAATTTTCCATATAAATGAAGACCAAAGAGGGCTTCCCTGGTGGCACAGTGGTTGAGAGTCCGCCTGCTGATGCAGGGGACACGGGTTCGTGCCCCGGTCCGGGAGGATCCCACGTGCCGCGGAGCGGCTGGGCCCGTGAGCCATGGCCGCTGAGCCTGCGCTCCGCAACGGGAGAGGCCACAACAGTGAGAGGCCCGCATACCGCAAAAAAAAAAAAAGAAGACCAAAGAGACATGACAACTGAACACACCACATGATGTTGTTTTTTTTTTTTTTTTTTACTATAAAGGACATTACTACGACAATTGGCAAAAGTTCAATAAGGTCTGTATACCTTATAATGGCATTATATCAATGTCAAGTTACTGATTTTGATAAGTGTGCTGAAATCATGTAAGAGAATTATTTGTTTTTAGGAAGTATACGCTAAAGTGTTTAGAGATAAAGGGGAATTGTGTCTACAAGTCACTCTCAAACAGTTCAGGAAAAAAAAGATGGTGTGCGTGTGTGTGTATGTGTGTGTGTGTGTGTGTGTGTGTGTGTGTGTAGAAAAAGAGAGTGACAGAGGGGTGAATAGAGAAAAAAGAATGAGCTTGGGTGAAGAGGGGAGGGAAAAGGGAGGGAGAGAGAAACTAAAGCAAATAAACAAATACAGAAAATATTGACATTTGGGGTATCTGGGTGAAGGATATACAGGAATTCTGTATACTGTTTTTGGAACTTTTCTCTAATATCAAAATTATATTTTTACAAAGGAGTATTAATTCTTTATCACATATGTCGCAATTTTTTCTAAGTGTGTAACTTGCATTTTAATTTTGGCTATAGTAATTATTAATGTATAAAAGTTTTGTGTTTTATTTTTTTTTTGTAGTACATCTACCAGTGGTTTTCTGTACAGCATCTGGCTTTGGTGGCACACTCAGAAAGACCTTCATCCCCTGATTACATAAATAATCACTTTTATTTTCTTCTAGCATATTTGCATTCTTCCATTCTAATATAGATTTGGTATTGAATTTATTTGAGAATGATGCAGGGACTTACTTTAATTTTTATTAGAGTTAGCCAGTGGTCCCAATACCATATATTGATTAATTTATGTTTTCCCAATTGGTTTGAAATATCATAAATATTATATTCTACTTTCTTCTATAGTTTTTTCTAGGCTTTCAGTTCAACTCATGACACTGTCTATTCTCTTATTACACTTTTTAAACTGTTTTAGTTAATACCTTTTAATATTTTGCAGTATAAGTTTGTCCTGCATTATCTTTATTTGTAAAAATCTTTTCAGTGTCTGGGGATACATTGCCATTCTCATTCCTATTGTAAATTTGAAGTTTACCTCTTTTTTCTTGATTAAAATTGTGAGAAATAACTCTGTCCAGAGAATTAGTTCTTAGATTTGTTCCTTGAACTTACAATTTTCTAATTCATTTAATTGTACCTTCTATTATTATTACTTCCTTTTGCTTTACTTAGGCTTATTTTGTTACTCTTCTTATAGACTGCTGAGTTAAATGCTTCATTTATTTATTTGTATTCTTTCTCATTTAATAAGAAAATTTTTAACTACTATGAATTTTCAAGAGTACATCTTTGACTACATCTCACAAGTTTTTATATGTAATGTCTTTATTGTTGCTTTCTAAACAGTCTGAAATTCTAGTTTTCATTTCCTCTTTGACCCAACAGCTATGTACAGAATATAGTTTAATTTTCAAGTAGTTATATATTTTTTATTGTTATTTATTTCTAGCTTTGCTGTGTTGAGATCAGAGAATGCTGATTGCATGATTTCTACACTTTGGAGTTTACTGAAATTTTTATATCACCTTATATGCAGTCAATATATTTTAAAATAAATGTTCAATATACAGTTGAAAATAATGTGATCTCTTTAAAGGTATACATTATATTCCATTAGTAAGTCCTTCAATGTCACTATTTTTAGTCAAATGGACTGAGAGGTATTCCCTCCACTCTGATTTCTGTTTTGTAAAAACTTATCTTTGCAGTTTTAACAATATTTGCTTTAAATATTTCAATATAATATAAGGTTCATAAAAGTTCATAAGGTTCATCTTCATTGCAAATTATGCTCTTTTCAATATAAAATATACCCCAGAAACTGTGAATACTCCCATAAGATATATTAATAATATATACATATATATTATTATCTTTTTTATCATGTTGGTATATTTATATGTAAATACAAAACTGTACTGCTATATAATACTGAATAAGAACATTATAATTATTTTCTGAATCAGACTCAGTCCATTAACATTAAATACAAAATAAAAAGATTGTCAAAATAAGAATATATACATTCAAAGACCTTAATACAGTATAAAATTATTATGGTCTGATCAACTGCCAACCTCATCTGTGATGAGGGAAGTTTTAGGGGTTCCTGGAATTTTCTTGGAAAAATATCTTCCTCTTAAAAAAATGTGCCTTTCTTACCACAGCTTTCTAGTGGCTGTTATTTGAAATTAAAATGCAGTAAACTGTGTTGTTTGCAAATTTGACAGTTTCTCTTCGGCTTTCTTTTTGTAAGTTTCAATTATGAATACAAACTACCTTACCTAGAAAATATTTTTCTTAAAGCAACACTTACAGAGAAATCTTAGCAAAATTTAAGGCAGCCTCTTGCAAATGTTATTCTGTTGTCGTTGCTTTAATCATAGAGGAGTAACACCACTATAAGTCAAGAACAGAAAATACCTAAGTGGGAAATCCTTAGCTAAAATGCAAAACAGCACCTTGGGTAGTGAAGAAAGCAGGAGTTCTAAGAAGGAGACATGGAAGGAGTAATGATGAGATTAATAATAACAACAACAACAACAATAATAGAAGAAGGGGAGGAGGAAGAGGACGAGTTAATGATAGCATTCATTAGGCACTTACTGTATCTGCCAGGCACTGTTCTAAGCTCCTTACATACAATATCTAACTTTATCTTAACCATTACCCTATGAGGTAAATACTATTAATATCCCCACTTTGCCAATGAAGCAACTCGGACACAGAGAAATTAAGTAATTAGCCAAATACTGGGCTGGGATTTAAACAAGGGCAGACAAACTCCAGAGCTGGCACTCTTATCACTATCTATAAAGACTGTTACAGAGAAAATGAGAAAGCAAATTGCATCTACTTTTAAAACATTGCATAAGGGTTAAAAACACAGGTTTTGGAGCTGAATATACTGAGCCTGAAGACCCATTCAACCATTCACTAGGTCTGTGACCTTGGACAACTTACTTTCCTCCTCTATGCTTCAATTTCCTCATCCATAAAATGAGAACGATAATAAAACCTACTCAGAGTTATGAAAGTTCAATAAAAAAAAAGTGCATAAAAAGCACTTAGGGCAGAATGTGCCCCTGAAACCTTGCCTATTGTCCTATATATATAACAATATTACATACTGTCAAATCAGATAGCAATAACAAGTTAATAAAGTATAACGTGGAGAGTTATGGTGTGTTGCCTAAATATCTCAAGAATGTACTTTCATATATTATTAAAGAGAAAGTTGAATTTACTTTAAAGTTGACTAAGTGTATTTTTAATATATGGTCTATCGATAATATCGCTACACAAAAATTTCCTTCAGAAACAAAAGTCTGACTTCTAAATATGTCAAAATTCTTCTAAATGTCTTCACAGAATATGACTTTAAAATGTGCAAAATTGCCAAGAAATAATTATGTTCATTAATAAAACATTCTTTGTTTCTTTATCCTAGTGAAGTTTCTTTTGAGCTTGATAAAACTATACAATGACAACTGCCAAAAGGATGTTCTTAATATAGTTTAGTATCAGCAGCTACTAGGAGTCAGGAAAAACACTAATATCTCATAAGCCTTTTGACCCATTTGATTTTATAACATATTGATTTTATATATCAGAGACAGCCCTCATTACCACCAGATATATAAATGAACAATTACTACTCAGAAGGGTCAAGATTCATTCTTATATTCATACTGTAGATAAGAGGACGAGAAGACTTTTCCAAAAGGGGATTTTATGGTCTTAGCTGAATTGTTATGTAGTGTATAGAATCTGTAAATCCTCTGGAATTCATCTTCAACCTCCCTCTTTTAATTATCATTATAGTAGATTGCTTAGATTAAGCAATGAAGAAATGGTTCTACTTCTCACATAATCCAAAGATATTAAATTAGTAGCTCACCTAATCCAAAGATATTAATTAGTAGATATTCCACTAGTTTTCACATTACGCAATAATAACTGTATTTTTAGGTAAATCTGCCTTTTCTCTTTTATTTCAAGACTTTGAGCAACATGGTATTTTAAAAATGCAATTTAGAGATAGATTTCCTGGGTTTAATCCTACTTCTGATGCTTTATTTGTTCCTTGTCTTGGGTAAGTCATAAAACTTTCCAGAACCTTGAGTTCAACAGAAATGGTACCTCGTAGGGTTGATATGCAGTTTTAGTACAAATATACATGAAAATGCCTTATACACTATAAAGATTTATAGGAATGCAAAGTAGCTTTATTACTGCATTTAGAATATCTGTTTCAGTAAGATAATAGCCTATTTTTTGTTGAAACAAAAACGTGCATTTATAGACAACCATATACCAATGTAATTTCTATTTAAACACATAAGAAGGAATTAATTCTCTCATTTTTAAAGGAATATTTAGGTAGTTACGTTGATCAACTCACAGAGTAAACTCTTATTTTAGGTTCAAAGTGGCTTAGTCTACCCTTTCTTCAATTTGAAGTCTGAAAAGCATTTCTGTTTGTTCTCCTCCCACTAACCCTTTCCTTAGACCAACTATTTTTGAGTTTAAAATTAATTTTGAAAGAAAAATGTTTTCTAGTTCATAAAAGCAGTTGTATTTCAACCATCAGGGCTTAATACTCTTCCGTCCCTATAAAAACTTATTTTTAAGTTTGAGAGGAAACTAGAATAGATAAATCTATACTTTTGATACTTGATTTTGTCCATAAGTACCTTCGTTCCTGCTTTTGAATTTTGAAGAACTGGATCTGTAATGGGGAGAATCCCTGCCCTTTTTCATTCTCAAGAGTTGAGAAGGGCAAATAAATTCTTCTATCAACCTCTGCCCCTCTAATCCATATAAAGTGATCTTTTGTGTTTTGAGGCAGCTGAACTTCTAATACACAGGTCAGTCATTAAGCAAAAGAAGAGACAAATAATTCATGACACATCCATATTAGTTCACTCAAGCCATTATCACTGAGGTTGGTTTGCTTGGGGAGATTCAATCATATCACAACCTAAGGTTCAAATTCAATATAGTGTGAGCTTTCTTTGACCATACTGAGCCACGTCAACACTCATCAGGATTTTCAGAAAATACATGGTAGGAAATTATTTTAAATCAGAAGTTCTCATCTGTGCTGAATATTCCCAATGTCACACACATGTGCGTGCACACTCACACACAAATGATGCTGATTTGATTTGATCAAGTGATAACATATAACCTCATATCATTTCATACAACCTCATGTCCTTCCCTTGATCTTC